>NW_007257715.1:1999-5466 GCF_000164805.1 Carlito syrichta | reverse complement strand
TGGTCTCTCTCTCTCACACACACATACATACACAAGCACACGCATCTTAAGGCATAAACACATATGTGTACACTGGAAGTTTATTTTTGAGAAGGTTCTGTATTTATGCTGGAAGCTTATTTCAATGTCTGGTTATCTTTGACTTAAAATTTATATTTAATAGTATACTGAAAAACTTTATTATTTTATATAAAGACTGCTTAAAAATATATGGAGTGACTGGAAAGATGAAAGCTACTGAAATTGTTACATCAGTAGGACCTGATATAAAAGGAATTAAAAGTTTGATATTTGACCAGTCTGGACAACATGGTGAGACCTCATTTCTACAATCAACCAAAAAATTAGCTGGGCATGGTAGCACAAATTAGTGGTTTGCTACTTGGAGGGTAAGGCAGAAGGATCACCAGAGCCTAGTAAGTCAACGTTGGGGTGGCCATGAGAGTGCCATTGCACTTCAGCCTGGGCGACAGAGTGAGGCTACAATTTTTAAAAAAAGTTTGACATTTACTTTTAATTAATTTTAATTAAATGTGAAGTTTGCTTTCATGCTTTATTGTTCATTAAGGATACTTTTTGTGGTGATACCTTTCAAAATGCAGAAGTGGAAAGATAAGGGGTTTTGCCTCCATTTGCACTATCAGTAAATTTATTTTTAAAATTACCTTCTCTAATCTGTAAAATGAGTTATACTAACGTATGTCCTTTTAAGTTATGAAAATTAGTGCTGTTTAATATTTTTAAAAGTACAATTCCTGACAAATCATAGATTAAAATATTTGAGATGATTATTTATCATAGCTTAAGAGATCTATTTAATTGGTGTTAGATTCCGACGATTAAGATAGGATATAAACAGATTTCCTTGAATACGATTTGTGTGAGAAAATATTTCTAAAAATAAGTTAACAACTAGGAAAGTGACAAATCCTAAACAATAAAGTGTGTGATGCAAATATGATTATTTTTTTGCCTTGCACTGGGTTGAAATCTTGTCACCATTCTCTTGCTGGTTATTATAAGTTACAATAAGACAAGATGTAATTTAGAGTTGATGAAAATGTGTCACTGAAACATCCCTGATTGTGCTATCAGATGAAACCAGATAAAATAGCATTAATTTACATGTGACTAAGGTACTAAAACTCTTTGTTCAAGAAAATAATCTAACAGTGTCATGCAATAAAGCATAACTTTGTTTTTTTTTTTTAAAGGTTAGAAAGTCCAAAAGTCCTTTGCCACCTTAAAAAGAAATTGCAAAATTATTTAGAACTTTAGGTAATATAACTTCAATACAAATAAAACAAAATTTAATTAGAATGATGGATTTGAATTAAAGAATTTATATTTATATATTATACTTCAGAGAATATAATTTCTGAATTCTGAATGCAAGATGCTGTAGAAATCTTTTGTACAAATAACGTTTCTGAGTATATTTTTCCAGAAAAGGGAGTGTGCATTTTCTCACTATTTCCCATGCTGGACAGGATGGTAGGATTGATAGATTGAGGGAAGTTGTCAGTTTGCCATCAATACACAAGAAGATTTACCTCTGAGATTTGGGTCGTGTTCTTTTAACTTTCCCAAATATTTTTTGTCTTTTTTGGAGGGAAGGGGAAAATTCAATGAGTTATTTCTAATTGTAATTCAACCTTCATTATCAAGTTCATGGGACTAATTCTCCAGAAAACAAACAAAACAAGACAAACACACACACAAAACATTTGGTCTACTATGTTCTTTCTTTCTGCTCATAAAGCATATTGTGTGTCAGTGTTCTATTGTAGAAAATACTGCATTCACATGAAATTCTAGGATATAGAAGAGCACCTCATATATAATATAAATTAAAACATAGTTATATATTTATGACTATGCATTGAAGTAGTAAATATTTTTAAATGAATTTAACCCCATTTTTGTGCTATAATAGAAAAGGACAAAATGTTTTTGATCACACTAAATGAAAAAGAATGGCCCCTTGATTAAGCACTCGCAGAATACAATTTCAGAAATCTCCCAGCTATGAATGCAGATATGTTTTGCTTAGATTATGTAGTGTTTTGTAGTTACTGGCCTTCCTTTCCTCTCTCATATCAAGTGCAGGTCATGTCAACCATGTTATATTGGCCAAATGAGAAGGAGGGGAAGAACTTGAGCTGGATACGTATTGTCCTCCAGAGAAGATTCTTCTGCACTGACTTCAAACAAGGGGGCAGAACAATTGGTCTTAAGTGGGACAAGTGGATCACTTGTGCAGGCTTACAGAGTTCAGGAGAATCTGGGGATTTGGGATTTTCAAGAACATTAACCTGGTTTGTCCATATCATGACCCCATTCTTGGCATAGCAGACCTGTCTTGCTTGGCAATTTAACATTTTTGTTGTTGTTGTTTGACTAATTTTGGAACTGCCCTGGGCATTTACTCAGCTTCCTCTACTCACTACATTCAGTAGATTCTACTAAAGAGGCCCTCTGATTTTCAAATATGTTTTCAGTTGGTGATAGTTTTCAGTTTTCAGTTATTCTGTTCCAGTAGGTACTGAGTTCCATTGTCCTCGGAGTTATTTCTTCTCCCACATTTCTAAAACACATTGTATATCATAATTACTGATACATTAATTTTCCCTAGTATGCCCTTTCATTTACCAATGAACAATTGAACCACCACCTTTTCCCCAAGGAACTATCCAAACTTCACCTTTGGCCAGTGAGAGTGTTCTTACTGCCTCCTGGGCAGTGTGTGATTCTACTCCCAAATCCCATCTTTTCTCCTAATTTCTCTGACTGCATGCTTTCCTCTGAAGTCAGTTATAAGGAATATTTTAGTGTGCAGGATATTCATTAAGGAGTTCTCATGGTTAACACCTAGAGTAGAAAGGAGGGGAAAAATGGGAGTGGGCAGAGAGGTATCAACTTTCAATAGATGCCAAATGACAGCTCTGACTGAAACAGAGAACTCAAGCTACAGTGGCCTTAGAAAAGATCAATAGAAACAAAATTAAGATGATGGCTTTAAAGTTGTATATATATTTATAATTGTATATATATGTGTGTGTGTATATATACATGTGTCAGTACTACATGTGAAGAGGATAACATACAAAATATAATTCAAAATTGATGGACTGAATTGATAAATACAACTATACGTGTCTTAAAAGAGACTCATGCAAATAGAAATCAAAATTAAAATGCTGCCAATTTTTAAAATTACATGACAAAAACTTTAAACAAAATGGTTTTGTTCTAATTAGGTTTTAATAAAGTAAACATTATAGAGGGAACAAGAGTTTTTAAAATAATTTTAAAGCTACCAGGCCACTGGGAAGATATAAACTTCATCAGTTTTCAATCACCAAACAGCAGCTTCAAAATACATAATGCAGAAGTCGACAGAATAAGAAAAGATAAATAGACAAACTATAATTACAGAAGTAGATTTAATATAGTCTTCAAAGTAA
>NW_007257715.1:0-1034 GCF_000164805.1 Carlito syrichta | reverse complement strand
GAATATATATAAATATAAATACATATAACCATAATTTATTTATTTGTCAATAGACACTTATGGGTTACCCCAATTTTGATTATTGTGAATAATGTTGCGATGAACATGGGAGTAAAGATATCCCTACAAGGTAAAATATAATTTCCTTGGTATAAACATAGAAGAGGGATTGTAGGATCACATGGTAGTTCTATATTTAATTTTTTTGAGGAAGCATCATGCTGTTTTCCACAATGTACCAATTTACATCCTAAACATTTCTCATCTCTTGTCTTTTTAATAATAATGGCCATTCTAACAGGTGTGTGGTGAAATCTCATTGTGCTTTTGTTTGAATTTTTTGATAATTAGTTATACCGAGCACACTTTTATATGCCTGTTGGCTATTTGTGATTGTCTTTTGGTTTAAAAAACAAGTCTACTGAGGTTCATTGTTCATTGTTTAATTGGGTTGGTTTTTTTGTCATTGAGTAGTACGAGTTCCTTCTACATTTGAGCTATTAACCCCTTATTATTTACATTATATATAGATGTATATATGATAATCACATATAATTTTAATATACATATATATAAATAGTTTGAAAATATTTGTTCATCTGTTTCTCTCTTCATCTAAGACAGCAATTGTTTCCAAAATGCTCCCAAGGCTGCAATCATACACATTTCTCTTCTCTCAAATTAATTCACTTATCAAGTGCTCAATGAAACCTTTTTGAATCCCATGTTCCTCTGAAGAAAAACAACTTCTTTGTGTTCTGCCAGTAATGTCTACCACTTTGTTAAACTTGCCCATCTACCTTACATATCACCCTACACAGAGAAGGTCTTAAGAGTGTAGAATCCTGTCTAATCTTGTGCTAAAACAATGTGCCATAATAGGTCCATAATGAAAGGATGGTTAGATGAATACAAGTGCCTGTATCTGTATGTTTCCTCCTTCTCCTTCCCTTGCTCCTTCTTGCCCCAGTTTTCCTTCTCCTCTTCCCTTTCTTCTCCTTCTCCTTCTCCTCTTCCAGATTCTTCTTCTATTC
>NW_007257714.1:326353-327750 GCF_000164805.1 Carlito syrichta | reverse complement strand
CCAGGTGTAGTAGCACACATCTATATAGTTCCAGCTACTTGGAAGGCTGAGGTGGAAGGATCACCTGAGCCCAGCAAGTCCAGGCGATGGTGGCTGTGAGCGTGCCATACACTCTAGCCTGGGCAACACAGTGAGACTCCAACTCAAAAAATAAATTAATTAAATAGAAAATAAAAGCATTGAGAATTTAAAAACATATGACAAAATAAGCATAACAAATTGCTTTTTTTTTTGAGTTGGAGTCTCACTCTGTCACCCAGCCTAGAGTGCAGTGTCACACTCACAGCTACCACAACCCACAACCTGGACCTGCTGGGTTCAGGTGATCCTTCCGCCTCAGCCTTCCAAATAGCTGAACTACAGGCATGTGCCACCATACCTGGCTAATTTTTTTTTTTTTTTACTGTAGATGTGAGGTCTCACCAAGTTGCCCAGGCTAGTCTTGAACCTGTGGGCTCAGGCCTCCCAAAGTGCTGGGATTATAGGCATGAGCCACCACACCCGGCCTAGAGATATTTTTTAATTTTAATTTTAATTTTTTTTTTGAGTCGGAGTCTCACTCTGTCACCCAGACTGGAGTGCATTGGCCGCTCCCGGCCACCGCAGCCTCGCCCGCTGGGCTCAAACCCGCGGGCTCAGGCAATCCACTCACCTTGGCAATCCACTTACAGGCTGAGCCACCGAGCCCGGCTTGAGACATTTTTTAAAAGAGTTCCCAAGAAATACTAGATTAAAAGCCTACAGCTAAATCGTGGTGCACAACAGGCTACATTCATTCCTGCATTTTCTCAATAAGTTCTTCTTTGTATTTGCCTTTCTCTTTTCCTAGTTGTCAAGATTTTGCTTTGCGTTCTAGAATTTTCTTCCAATGTTTGTCCAGTTGTAGCCTGGTGATAACTACCTTGCTCGAGGGGATGCCCACATGGACTGTAGTAGCCCTCTTCCGCTGTCCTGCTGCCCCTATTTTTTTCTGTAACACCTGGACCACCTTGCCCGTCTGCTGACCTTCGTGGTATCCTCGAGTCAGCTGGGCCTCGTCGTCCTTGCAGATGGACATACTACCTCTGTCATAGTTCCTTGGAGAGCGAGGACAACATGATCTTTCTGCGCACATGCGAGGGGGCCCTGAAGTGACGTTTGCTGCTTTTGCTGCGGTCCAAGGTCACGAAGGGATTGAACTTCATGGTGACCATCTGGCTTCAGAAGAGCTCAGCCCCTGAGCACGCAGGACTGGAAGTCAACAGTGTATATTTAAATCTTTTTTTTTTTCCAATAAATGTGAATAAACTGGGCTCAGTGGCTCAGCCTATAATCCCGCGCCTTTGGGAGGCTGAGGTGTGTGGATTGCCTGAGCCCGCGGGTTCGAGACCCGCCTGGGCAGGCAAGACCTCATCTCT
>NW_007257714.1:325787-326333 GCF_000164805.1 Carlito syrichta | reverse complement strand
GCACTCCAGTCTGGGCGACAGAGTGAGACTGCAACTCAAAAAAAAAAAAAGAATTTGTTATTATTATTTTGATTGGAGTCTCACTCTGTCGCCCAGGCTGGAGTGTAGTGGCACATTCATGGCCACCGCAGCCTCAACCTGCTGGACTTAGACGATCCTTCCGCCTCAGCCTTCCAACTAGCTGAAACTACAGACGCACGCCACCATGCCCAGCTAATTATTATTATTACCTTGAGTTGGACTCTCACCCTGTTGCCCAGGTTGGAGCGCAGTGGCATGCTCACAGTCACCACAGATTCGACCTACTGGGCTCGAGCAATCATTCCACCTCAGCTTTCCAAGTAGTTGGAACTACAGGCAGCCGCCACCACATCTGGCTAATTATTTATTTATTCATTTATTTATTGTAGAGATGACATCTGGCCAAGTTGTCCAGGGACTCTTCTCGCCACCTCCTCCCAAAGTACTGGGATTACAGGTGGGAGTCTTCTCCCACCCCCACAGCCCCACCCTCTGCCACCTGCATGGCTACATTTTTTTTTTTTT
>NW_007257714.1:323607-324903 GCF_000164805.1 Carlito syrichta | reverse complement strand
CAACTAAAAAAAAAAAACAAAAAAAACTAAAGGCAGCTTCTGACCAATAACCAGTGAGGAACTGACTTCTACCAAGAACTCCTGAGCGAGCTGGAAGTGACTCTGTCCCAACTTAACCTGGAGATCACAGTGTCCTGGGTCAACACCCTGGCTGCCGCCTTCTGATGGATTCTGAAGAGGAAGCCCAGGTAGGCCTGGGTTTCTGACTCACAGAAACTATGAGGTAATTAGTGTGTGTTGTCACCAAACTTCTGGATAATTTATTACACAGCAATAGTTGACTAATACAATAGGAAAAGTCAAAGTACATAAATCAAGCACTGAATTTTTAAAAATTAACAGAGAGGCCGGACATGGTGACTCTTGCCTGTAATTCCAGCGCTTTGGGAGGTTGAGGTGGGAAGATTGCTTGAGGAGTTCAAGACCAGCTGGGTAATGTAATGAGTTGTATACAAAAAATATCAAAAACTTAGCTGGGTGTGGTCACACCTGTAGTCCTAGCTACCTAGGAGGCTGAGGCAAGAGGATTGCCTGAGCCCAGGAGGTCAAGAGTGTGGTGAGCTGTGTTCATGCCACTGTACTCCAGACTGGGCGACAAAGTGAGACCCTGACTCAACAAAAAGATTTAAAACATGATAGACCTAATAAATAAATCTAAGAGCTGATTCTTTAAAATGCTATAAATCAGCTACTAATCTAAGAAATGAAAAAGAATCCTCTAGTCTTGGCCTCCCAAAGTGCTGGGATTACAGACATGAGCCTGTATGCCTGACCTTGAAACCTATAAAATAAAATATTTTGGGAATCTCTCTCAACATATTTTGGTATGGGAGGCTGCCCAATTAAAATAAAAAAGTAAGGCCGGGTGTGGCGGCTGAAGTCTGTAATCCCAGCACTTTTGGAGACCGAGGCAAGAGGATTGACTGAGTATAGGGGTTTGATTTATTGGTGAGACCTCATCACTACAATAAATCAAAAAAATCGACGGGCGTGGTGGCGATGCCTGTAGTTCCAGTTACGTGGAAGACTTAGGTGGAAAGATCTCCTGAGTCCAGCAGGTCCAGTCTGTGGTGGCCGGGAGTGTGCCACTGCACTCTAGACTGGGCGACAAAGTGAGACTCTAACTCAAAAAAATAATAATAATAAAATTAAAAAAAATATATTTGTTGCCGGGCTCGGTGACTCAACCTGTAATCCCACGCTTTGGGAGGCTGAAGTGAGTGGATTGCCTGAGCTCGTGGGTTCGAGACCCCCCTGGGCAACTTGGCAAGACCTCATCTCTACAATAAATCAAAA
>NW_007257714.1:320795-323395 GCF_000164805.1 Carlito syrichta | reverse complement strand
GAGTGAGACTCCAACTCAAAAAAAAAAAAAAATTTTTTTACCACCTGATTCCCTTCCCTTATCCTGTGGGAAAGGCAACTGATATAAAGTCATACTGTTTTGGTTTTGTGACATTATTCTGACTCTTCTTTGTAATTCTGGGTGAAACTAGATGAAAGTCTAGCAGCCCAGGAATTTTCAATTTGCATGTCACAATCCCTTAATGGCTCATAAAATCTGTTCAATGTATCTTTTTTTTTTTTGAGTAGGAGTCTCACTGTCACCCACGCTGGAGGGCAGTGGCATGCTCCTGGCCACTGCAGCCTCAACCTGCTGGTCTCAGGTAATCCTTCCGCCTCAGCCTTCCTTCCAAGTAGCTGGAACTACAGGCACACACCACCATGCCAGGCTAACTTTTTGATTTAGTGTGGAGATGGGAGGTTTCAACAAGTTGCCCAAGCTGGTCTTGAACCCGTGAGCTCAGGAAGTCCTCTCACCTCGGCCTCCCAAAGTGCTGGAATTATAGGCGTGAGCCACTGCTCCTGGCCTGTTCAATATATCTTAACGCAAAGCATTTTTTTTTTTTTTTTGAGTTGGAGTCTCACTCTGTCGCCCAGACTGGAGTGCAGTGGCTGCTCCCGGCCACCGCAGCCTCGACCTGCTGGGCTCCGGCAATCCTTCCGCCTCAGCCTTCCGAGTAGCTGGAATTACAGGCGCGTGCTACCACGCCCGGCTAAATTTTTTTATTTATTGTAGTGATGAGGTCTTGCCTGCCCAGTCGGGTCTCGAACTCGCGGGCTCAGGCAATCCACTCACCTCAGCCTCCCAAAGGCACGGGATTTCAGGCTGAGCCACCGAGCCCGGCTAATGCAAGGCATTTTAAAGCAACATAGAATATAAAAATTTGAGTACATGGTACATAATCAGGATGTTTTTTTTTTTTAATTGAATCGGAGTCTTACTCTAGAGTGCAGTGACTGGAGTGCAGTGGTACACTCACTGCCACCATAGCCTCGACCTGCTGGGCTCAGGTAATCTTTCTGCCTCAGCCAAGTAGCTGGAATCACAGGCGTGCACTACCACGCCTGAATAAGTTTTTGATTTATTGTAGAGATGAGGTCTCCCCAAATTGCCTAGGCTGGTCTCGAACCTGTGGGCTCAGGCAATTCTCACACCTTCGCCTCCCAAAGTCAGGGTAAGTTTTTTATATGCAGCTTGTACTTTTGTTATGTTTGTGTGGGTGTATTTCAGTTACTATGTGAAATGTACTTCTTAGCCGGGCTCGGTGGCTCAGCCTGTAATCCCGCGCCTTTGGGAGGCTGAGGTGAGTGGATTGCCTGAGCCTGCGGGTTCGAGACCCGTCTGGGCAGCGAGACCTCATGTCAACAATAAAATCACAAAATCAGCCGGGTGTGGTAGCGCATGCCTGTAATTCCGGCTACTCGGAAGGCTGAGGTGGAAGGATCGCCGGGGCCCAGCAGGTCGAGGCTGCGGTGGCCGGGAGCGGCCACTGCACTCCAGTCTGGGTGACAGAGTGAGACTCCAACTCAAAAAAGAAAAAAGAAAAAAGAAAAAGAGTTGCACAGAAGTTAGAATAGAAAATATAGTTTATTTAAAAAGTAAATTACGCCGGGCTCGGTGGCTCATCCTGTAATCCCGCGTCTTTGGGAGGCTGAGGTGAGTGGATTGCCTGAGCCCGCGGGTTGGAGACCTGCATGGGCAGCAAGACCTCATCTCTACAATAAATCAAAAAATCAGCCGGGCGTGGTGGTGCCTGCCTGTAATTCTGTCTACTCAGAAGACTGAGGTGGAAGGATCGCCGGAGCCCAGCAGGTCGAGGCTGTGGTGGCTGGGAGCGGCCACTGCACTCCAGTCTGGGCGACAGAGTGAGACTCCAACTCAAAAAAAAAAAGTAAATTACAAGCCGGGCTCGGTGGCTCAGCCTGTAATCCTGTGCTTTGGGAAGTTGAGGTGAGTGGATTTGCCTGAGCCCGTGGGTTCGAGACCTGCCTGGGCAACTTGGTGAGACCTCATCTCTACAATAAATAAAAAAATTAGCCGGGTGTGGTAGCGCATGCCTGTAGTTCCAGCTACTTGGAAGGCTGAGGCTGAAGGATCGCTGGAGCCCAGCAGGTCGAGGCTGCGGTGGCCAGGAGCGTGCCACTGCACTCCAGTCTGGGCGTCAGAGTGAGACTCCAACTCAAAAAAAAACAACAAAAAAGTAAATTACACACATATGTTTGTTGCAGCTCTATTCACAATAGCAAAAACATGGAACCAACCATGTTGCCCATCGAAGCTGAACTGGATTAAAAAATGTGGTACATATACACAATGGAATATTATGCAGCCATAAAGAAGGACAAACATATGGACTTCGCAGCAACTTGGAAGGATTTGGAGTCGATCATACTCAGTGATCTATCACAGAAAAAAGAACAGAGTACCATATGTTCTCACTCATAAGCGGACCTTGCACAATTATCCTAATACTATAAGAAAGGGATTGGCAGTTGAGAAAACTGCTAGGGGAGGGAGGGGCACACCTCATCAACAAGGGCACCTGCATAATCAACATTTGTATACCTAACCCTGAATTGTACCCCATGTCTTTTTTTTTT
>NW_007257714.1:318931-320711 GCF_000164805.1 Carlito syrichta | reverse complement strand
ACTCCAACTCAAAAAAAAAAAAGAATTCCAAGATGATTGAAACAGACAGTGCTGTTATAAGGAATTCATAGTTCAGTGAGAGACAATGAGAGAGTGAACTTTACTATATGGTAGGTGCTATCTTTGGGGGTATATACCCCAAGTACTGTTTTGTTTTGTTTTGTGTCGAAGTCTCACTCTGTCGCCGAGGCTGGAGTGCAGTGGCGTGCTCATGGCCACCACAGCCTCAACCTGCTGGGCTCAGGTGATCCTTGTACCTCAGCTTTTCTTTTTTTTTGAGTTGGCGTTTCACTCTGTCACCCAGACTGGAATGCAGTGGCTGCTCCCGGCCACCGCAGCCTCGACCTGCTGGGCTCCGGCGATCCTTCCGCCTCAGCCTTCCAAGTAGCCGGAATTACAGGCATGTGCTACCACGCCCAGCTGATTTTTTGATTTATTGTAGAGATGAGGTCTCGCTGCCCAGGCGGGTCTCGAACCCTCGGGCTCAGGCAATCCACTCACCTCAGCCTCCCAAAGCACGGGATTACAGGCTGAGCCATCGAGCCCAGCTCAGACTCTTTTTTTTCCAAGTTGGAGTCTCACTCTGTTGCTCAGACTGGAGTGCAGTGACACGCTCACAGCCACCGCAGCCTCAACCTGCTCGATTCAGGCTATCCTTTTGCCTCAGTCTTCCAAGTAGCTGGAACTACAGGCGCACACAACGCTTAACTAATTTTTTTGATTTATTGTAGAGACAAGGTCTTGTCAAGTTACCCAGGCTGGTCTCGAGCCCTCGGGCCCAGGTAGTCCTCTCGCCACTGCCTCCCAAAGTGTTGGGATTACAGTTACGAGCCACCGTGCCTGGCTAGAGTGAGACTCTGACTCAAAAAAAAAAAATAATGGAAGGTCACTTCGACGATTAGCATACAAGATTTCCCTCTTGTAGGCTGGGCACAGTGGCTCAAGCATGGCAAGGAACTGATGACTTTGGCTACTAGCCAGCAGGGACCTGAGAACAAACAGCTGCATGAGTAAGCTTGGAAGTGGACCCTCCCCAGCTGAGCCCTGAGATGCCTATAGCCACAGCTGATCCATACTTGCTTCCTTGTGGGAGACCCTAAGCCAAAGGATGCAGCAAAATCCTATCCGGATTCCTGGCCTGCAGACACCGTGAGATATTATTTTGTGCTCTGAAAACAGTCATCTGTTTAGCTTCAGTCATCTCTCACCTGGATGACTTCAGCATCCTTCTAGCTGCCTCTTTGTGCAAGACATCCTCATCCAGACCCCTCCCATCAGCCAGTGCATTCACCACATCAGAGTACAGGGTCCACCTGCCCAAAGGATCAAGGTCAAAGTCCTCAGCATGCCTCCTCAGCACCTTCGCGCTTTGATTCTCATTCTCCACTCTAGTCCTGCCCTGCCAGCCCAGTTGACCTACAAGACTCAACTTGCCTCCGTTCACATTCATTCATTTAGAAAATATTTATGAGGGCCTACCCTACTGCATGCTGGGAGGTTTTGAAAGGCGCTTAGAGCCAGGCTCGGTGGCTCAGCCTGTAGTCCCAGCGCTTTGGGAGGCTGAGGTGAGTGGATTGCCTGAGCCCGCAGGTTCGAGACCCGCCTGGGCAACTAGGTGAGACCTCATCTCTACCATAAATCAAAAATTAGCCGGGCATGGTATCGCGTGCCTGTAGTTCCAGCTACTCGGAAGGCTGAGGCGGAAGGATCGCCGGAGCCCAGCAGGTCGGGGCTGCGGTGGCCGGGAGTGGCCACTGCGCTCCAGTCTGGGCGACAGAGG
>NW_007257714.1:310776-318911 GCF_000164805.1 Carlito syrichta | reverse complement strand
ATAAGCATGTACCACCATGCCCGGTAATTTTTTTTTTTTAATTGGTGTCTCACTCTACCACTCAGGCTGGAATGCAGTGGCATGCTCATGGCCAGCTCACCCTCGACCTGCTGGGCTCAGGCGATCCTTGTGCCTCAGTCTCCAGAGTAACTGACAACAGGCACGTGCCACCAAACTCGGCTAATTTTTTGATTTATTGTAGAGACGAGGTC
The DNA here is from genome assembly GCF_000164805.1 of Carlito syrichta. NCBI lineage: Eukaryota > Metazoa > Chordata > Mammalia > Primates > Tarsiidae > Carlito > Carlito syrichta. Next base: position 318,699 of record NW_007257714.1, on the reverse strand, counting down.
TTGCCAAAGTGCCTAGGCTGGTCTGGAACCCCTGGGCTCAGGCAATCCTCTTGCCTTGGCCTCCCAAAGTGCTGGGATTATACACTTGAGCCACCCGGTCCGGCCTAATTTTTTTTTTCTTTATTTTAAAGATGTGGGATACAATTCAGGGTTAGAGGCTGGGCATGGTGGCCTGTGCCTTTAATCTCAGAACTTTGGAAGGCTGAGGTGAGAGGATTGCCTGAGCCCGCGGGTTCAAGACCATTCTGGGCAACTTGGCAAGACCCTGTCTCTACAATAAATCAAAAAATTAGCTGGGCATGGCGGCACGTGCCTGTAGTTCCGGCTACTTGGAAGGCTGATGTGGAAAGATCGCCTGAGCTGAGGCTGCAGTGGCCGGGAGTGTGCCATTGCCCTGTAGTCTGGGTGACAGAGTGAGACTCCAACTAAAAAAAAAAAAAATTCAGGGTTAGGTATACAATTGTTTATTATGCAGGTATCCTTGTTAATGAGGTGTGCCCCTCCCTCCCCTGGCTGTTTCCCACAACTGCAAATCCATCCCTGTATTTATTATTATTATTATTTATTGTAGGAACTATGTCTCACCATGTTGCTCAGTCTGGTCTCCAACCCCTGAGCTCAGACAATCCTCTCGCCTCTGCCTCTCAAAGTGCTGGGATTACAGGTTTGAGCCACCGCACCTGGCCCCAAGTACTGTTAAAAGAAGTCTTAGAAGCTTGGGCTGGGCAGTGACTCACGCCTGTAATATCAGCACTTTGGGAGGCCAAGGCGAGAGGATTGCTTGAGGCCAGGAATTGAAAAAAAATTTTTTTAGTCTAGTCTAAAGCTGCCTCCCTACGTACTTTAAGTTTGGCTTACAGGTTTCTCTGTACACAGTGAACTGTACCCTCACCGGATGTGTAAACACACTGTGACCCAATTTTGTACCAGTCACTGAGTTTCAGCCAATCAAAGGCGGCCAGCTATTCAAATGGCATCCACACGAGGCAGACGCTGAACTGTAACCAATCCAGCTGTTTCTGTACCCTACTTCTGTTTCTCTTTGTCACTTTCCTTTTTCTGCCCATAAATCTTCTTTGACCACACTGCCTTACCAGAGTCTCTCTGAACCTGTAGTTGGTGGGAGAGAGGGAAGGGGATGCACAGTTCACAAATTGTTCTTTGTTCTTTGCTCAGTTAAACTCTGTTCTTTTTTTTTTTTTTTTTTTGAGTTGGAGTCTCACTATCACCCAGGCTGGAGTGTAGTGACACGCTCATGGCCACCGCAGCATTGACTTGCTGGGCTCAGAAGATCCTTCCACCTCAGCCTTCCAAGTAGCTGGAATCTCAGGTACACGCCACCATGCCCGGCTAATTTTTTAATTTATTGAAGAGACAGGTCTTGCCAAGTTGCCCGGGTGGGTCTCAAACCTGCGGGCTCAGGCAATCCACTCACCTCGGCCTCCCAAGGTGCTGGGACTATAGGCTGAGCCACCTAGCCCGATCTGTTCTTTTTTTTTTCTTTTCATTTTTGAGTTGGAATCTCACTTTATCACCCAGCCTGGAGTGCAGTGTTCACGGCCACCGCAGCCTCGACCTGTGGGGCTCAAGTGATTCTTCCGCCTCAGCCGTTCAAGTACCTGGAACTACAGGTACATGCCACCCAAGCCCAGCTGATTTTCTTTCTTTCTTTTTTTTTTTTTTTGAGTTGGGAGTCTCACTCTGTCGCCCAGACTGGAGTGCAGTGGCCGCTCCTGGCCACCGCAGCCTCGACCTGCTGGGCTCCAGCGATCCTTCCGCCTCAGCCTTCCGAGTAGCTGGAATTACAGGTATGCGCTACCACGTTCGGCTGATTTTTTGATTTATTGTAGAGATGAGGTCTCGCTGCCCAGGTGGGTCTCGAACCCGCAGCCTCAGGCAATCCACTCACCTCTGCCTCCCAAGGCGCGGGATCACAGGCCGAGCCACTGAGCCCGGCCTCTTTTCTTTTTTTATTGTAGACATGAGGTCTCGCCAAGTTGCCCAGGCTGATGTGCTGGGATTATAGGTGTGAGCCACTGTGCCCGGCCAACTCTGTTCTTTTTTGTTTTTGAGTAGGAGTCTCACTCTGTCACCATGCTCACAGCCACCACAGCCTCCACATACTGGGCTTAGGCCATCCTTCTGCCTCAGCCTTCCCAGTAGCTGGAACTACAGGCATGCATCACCACGCCCGGCTAATTTTTTTTTTTTTTTTTTAGTTGGAGTCTCACTCCGTCGTCCAGACTGGAGTGCAGGGGCACACCTCTTGGCCACCGTAGCCTTGACCCACTGGGTCCCGGCGATCCTTCCACCTCAGCCTTCCAAGGAACCAGAACTACAGGGGCATGCTACCACACCCAGCTAGTTTTTGATTTATTGTAGAGACGAGTTGCCCGGATGGGTCTTGAACCCGTTGCCTCAGGCAATCCACTCGCCTCAGCCTCCCAAAGTGCTGGGATTACAGGCTGAGCCACCGAGCCAGGCTAATTCTGTTCTTTTCTCTTTTTTTTTTTTGAGTTGGAGTCTCAGTCTGTCATCCAGACTGGAGTGCAGTGGCCGCTGCCGGTCACCGCAGCCTCGCCTGCTCGGCTCCGGCGATCCTTCCGTCTCAGCCTTCCAAGGAGCTCGAACCACATGCGTGCGCCACCACACCTGGCTAAGTTTTTTGATTTATTGTAAAGAAGAGTCTCACCAAGTTGCCCAGGCCCTGAACTCAGGAAATCCTCTCGCCTCTGCCTCCCAAAGTGCTGGGATTACACCGTGCCCGGCAGAAAGGTTATTTCATTTCATTTTATTTTTTGAGTTGGAGTCTCACTCTGTCACCCAAACTGGAGTGCAGTGGCCGCTCCCGGCCACCGCAGCCTCGCCTGCTGGGCTCTGGCGATCCTTCCGCCTCAGCCTTCCAAGTAGCTGGAACTACAGGCGCGCGCACCACGCCCGGCTGATTTTTTGATTTATTGTAGAGACGAGGTCTCGCCAAGTTGCTCAGGCAGTTCTCAAAGCCGCGGGCTCAGGGAATCCACTCACCTCGGCCTCCCAAGGTGCACGATTACAGGCTGAGCCACTTTTTTGCCCAGGCTGCTCTCAAACTCCTGGCCTCTAGCGATCCTTCCAAATCCGCCTCCCAAAGTGCTGGGATTACAGACCTGAGCCTCTACGCCCAACCAGAAAGGTTTTTAGAGTCACCTTGGTGAGGTGATTGATCAGAAAACTGTTTAAGATGTTGCAGTGGTTGGCCTTCTGTGATGGACTTCCACAGATATGTTAGGATAAGCCGGTTCTGAACCATCTATCATCTCTGCTTGGAGCAAATAACTGGAGAATTCTTCCCATATGTGGGTCCCTCTGCTTTAAGGTGGCCCAGAGCCAGGCATGGTGGCTCACACCCGTCATCCCAGCACTTTGGGAGGCGGAGGCGAGAGGACTACCTGAGCCCAGTGCTTCGAGACCAGCCTGGGAATCTTGGTGAGACCTCGTCTCTACAACAAATCAAAAAATGAACCGGGCATGGTGGCCCATACCTGTCATTCCAGCTCCTGGGAAGGCTGAGGCGGAAGGAGCGCCTGAGCCCACAGGTCGAGGCTGTGGTGGCGGTGAGCATTTCACTGCACTCCAGCCTGGGCAACAGAGTCAGACCCTGTCTGAAAACAAAAGGTGGCCCAGAATGTCCAGAGACAGAGAGGTAGAGGAGAGCAAAACCCCAGAGTGTAAGGGCACACAGGGGTAGCTGGCAGCGTCCTTTCTTCCAGTCGTCTGTGATCCTGAGACCCAGCAGGCCCTTGGAAGCTGGAATGGAACTGAGCACCTTTATTCTGCGTTTGCTCCCTGGGGGCAGTTCCTTGATTGTCGCTCTTTGACTATTTACACATGAATGAGAAACAAAGAGACAACAGTCACACAGATCCCTAGGTGGGCTGATTCAGGGAGGAGCACTGGAGGAGGAGGATTGACTTTCAACTCTTCTGGGAATCTCTGGAGCAGCTTAATGGACCGCCTAGTCTATTCAGAAGGATGAACTGGGTGCGTCCTGAGTACTTGAATTCTTTTATCTCTCTGGGTAGGCTGAGGGAAGCCTGGGGAGGATGAAGTTTCTGGAAGTGTTTCGCACCAGCAACCTTGTCCCCTTCTTCCGGCCTGGCACGTCTCGCTCTACGCCATAACCCACGTGTTCCCATGCAAGATGCACTCCTTCCTTCCATTGCCGCCAGATGGTAGAATTTTCCAAGAGGCTGGAGTTTTTCTGATGGCTCCTGGTCTATGATTCTGTCCTGATGTCAAATCTGTAGCTTAAGTCTATGTCTTAACCCCGTGTACAACCTGAAAGGAGGCAAGGAATAGAAACCGAGAATAAGGCTGGGTGCGGTGGCTCACACCTATAATCCCAGCACTTTGGGAGGCCGAGGTGAGAGGATTGCCTGAGCCCACGGGTTCCAGACCAGCCCTGGCAACTTGGTGAGACTTCATCTCTACAATAAATAAGAAAAATTAGCCGGACATGGTGGCGCATGCCTGTAGTTTCAGCTACTTGGAAGGCTGTGGTGCAAGGATCGCCTGAGCCCAGCAGGTTGAGGCTGCGGCGCCCGTGAGAGTGCCACTGTGACAGAGTGAGACTCCAACTCAAAAAGAAGAGAAAGAAAGCAAGAATAAACTTAGCATAGTCTTTTTGTCTCAGCATAGCCATTTTTGCTTAGACTTTACCCATGACATGCTTTGAATCTAGTACAGGTTAGACATAGATAAATTTCCAATAGGCAGGTTTTAGGAAGTGCTCAGACACTTTACAGCAGGACAAGCTGGCAGCCTATCCCAGGCCCTAGGCAAATCTCCATCAGTGCAAGACAAGGACAGCCCAACAGCCCAACCATTCAATCCATGGTTCAACAAAGCTGACTGAGGCCGGCACGGTGGCTCACGCCAATAATCCCAGCACTTTGGGAGGCCAAGATGAGAGGATTGCCTGAGCCCATGGGTTTGAGACCAGCCTGGGCAACTTGGCGAGACCTCATCTCTACAATTAAAAAAAAAATTTGCCGGGCATGGTGGCCTGTGCCTGTAGTCCCTTGGGAGACTGAGGCAGAAGGATTGCCTGAGTCCAGCAGGTCGAGGCTGCAGTGGCCGGGAACATGCCACTGCCCTTGTCTGGGTGATAGAAGGAGACTCCAACTAAAAAAAAAAAAAACACAACTGGCTGAAGCCATAGAAATGATAATAAGACCACCTTTTTGCTAAAGAAGATTGTAGATTGGAAACGTTTAACGAGCCACTTGCAGGAAAAATCTCTCCCTTTGTCTCCCATTTAGCCCACCACCATGGCAGCAGGCATGTGACTAACCCACCCATCTGACTGCTGTCCATCACCTGACGTCAGTACCTGCTAACCTGTCCCTTCGTGATGATATGGGGCAGACCATCACCCGATCACCTTCATGACCCTCCCCCATCCAAAGAAAATAGTTAAAAGGACTCAACCACAAGCAGCCATTTCCCCCTTGCCTTGCTAGACTCTGGTGTGGCCATGTGTTCTTTGAGCTATGGCAGTCGCCATGCTTCCTGGCTTTGGCCCCTTCCCTGCCTTGGGGAAGTGAGTTTCCTCTTTCTCTCTCTCGATCTCTAGTTTATTTACATTTTGAGTCAGAGTCTCACTCCGTCGCCCAGGCTGGAGGGCAGTGGCACGCTCACGGCCACCCCAGCTTCGACCTGCTGGGCTCCAGTGATCCTTCTGCCTCAGCCTTCCAAGAGGCCGGAACTACAGGCGCGTGCTACCACGCCCAGCTAATTTTTTATTTATTGTAGAGATGAGGTCTTTGCCAAGTTGCCCAGGCGGGTCTTGAACCCGCGGGCTCAGGCAATCCACTCACCTTGACCTCCCACAGTGCTGGGATAACAGGCTGAGCCACCGAACCCGGCAAACTATATTTTCTAATCTAACTTCTCTGCAATTCTTTGCATCTTTCTTGTGGCATCAAACGCACAGCTAACATTCCAGAGGCCCAGCTAGAGTGTGACCCTAACACAACCCTACATGATCTCATCTCACTCCACATTTTTATTTTATTTTTTCTTTTGAGTCGGAGTCTCACTCTGTTGCCCAGGCTGGAGTGCAGTGGCACGCTCATGGCCACCGCAGCCTCAACTTGCTGGGCCCAGGCAATCCTTCCACCTCAGCCTTCCAAGTAGCTGAAACTACAGGCATGCGCCACCACACCCAGCTAATTTTTTGATTTATTGTAGAGAGGAGGCCTTGCCATGTCGATCAGGCAGATCTCGAACCCGTGATCTCAGGCAATCCTTTCTCCCCGGCCTCCCAAAGTGCTATGATCACAGGCGCGAGCCACCGTGCCTGGCCAACATTTCCATTTTAAAAATAGTTTTTATGCTTTGTGGAGATGGAATCTCACTGTGCTGCCCATGCTGACCCAGAATTCCTGGGCTCAACCAATCCTCCCGCCTCGACGTCCCAAAGTGCTGGGACTACAGGTGCAAGCTGCTGGGTCTGGCTCTCAGTAAAATCCAGTGTCACCGGATAGGGCATTGGGTGCTACTGGTATGCCATTGTTTCTGGAATTTTTAGCCTGGAAAGGAAACCTTCCAGGGCTGAAGAAATTAAGAAACGCCTGCATCTAATTGTGAGGAAAACCGGGGACCGTGTCTCTGTGACTCTTTCCCGAGCTGGGCCCCATGTCGGAAATATTACTCATCACGAATCCTTGCCCGTTTAACTGCTTTCGCGAGACGCACAAAGGTCCCTCAGTAGTCAAGACTGTGTGAGCCTTGAAGCTCAAGGCCGTGTCCTGTTTATTCCTGGAGCTGCCACACAGCCGACATTCAGTAAACACCACTGTATATTTAGGAGAGAAGAAGCCGCCCACATTCTCCGGGTCAATTTCTCCCCCCTGCCCTTCCCTGACTGGGCGACTCTGCTCCCTCCGGCCTCAGCCCTGCAAAGCCAAACCCAACGAGCTGTCCCGTCAGCCATCCCTGCTTCGCTTTCTCTCACTGGCCCCCACCATCGGCCTTCCAGACTGTTCTTTTTCTTTCTAGGAAAAAAGCATGATTAGCTCCACTCTCCCTCTCCATGCTCTATTCCCGACATGATGGAATCTGCCTTCGGCTTCTGTTCATCACAGAAACTGTATTCACGGCATTCCTTAGCAGCCTCGCCCCTGAGAAGTCAGCTGGGCCCTTTTTAGTCTCTGAGCTTGCCTTGTGGTGGGCTATTTCGCCTTGACGTGCTCGATGCAGGTGACACCTAGAATTGGGGGTTCAGCCCGAGAGGCCAGGTGAGTTCCTGGTTTTGCACAGGAAGGAGTTTGAGCGTGAGCCCTACATAGGAGATGAAGAGTAAATTTATTTTTAAAATGGCCCTGGCCGGGTGTGGTGACTCATGCCTGTAATTCCAGCGCTTCGGGAGGCGGAAGCGAGAGGATTGCCTGATCTCAGGGGTTTGAGACCAGCCTCAGCAACACAGCAAGACCTCGTCTCTGCAATAAAAAATTAACTGGGTGGGGTGACACACACCTGTAGTCTCAGCTCTTTGGGGAGCAGAGGCAGAAGGATTGCCTGAACCCAGCAGGTGGAGGCTGTGGTAGCCGAGATCGTGCCACTGCACTCCAGCCTGGGTGACAGAGACCCCAACTAAAAAACAAAATAAAACAAAAATAAAAACTCAAAATGTCCATAGGCAAAGCAGCCCATGTGCATCGCTTGGGTTTCAGTTGAAAAATAAAAGCAGGCTGGGTTCGGTGGCTCAGCCTGTAATCCTGTGCATTCGGGAGGCTGAGGTGAGTGGATTGCCTGAGCCCGCGGGTTCGAGACCCGCCTGGGCAGGCGAGACCTCATCTCTACAATAAAATAAAAAAATTAGCTGGGCGTGGTAGTGCGCACCTGTAATTCTGGCTACTCGGAAGGCTGAGGCGGAAGGGA
>NW_007257714.1:307915-309037 GCF_000164805.1 Carlito syrichta | reverse complement strand
TGGCTCACACCTATAATCCCAGCATTTTGGGAGGCCAAGGTGAGAAGATTGCCTGAGCCTATGGGTTCGAGACCTGCCTGGGCAACTTGGCGAGTCCTCATCTCTAAAATAAATAAAAAAATTAGCCGGGCGTGGTGGCGCGTGCCTGTGGTTCCAGCTTCTTGAAGGCTGAGGTGGAAGGATCGCCTGAGCCCAGCAGGTTGAGGCTGTGATGGCTGTGAGCAGCTTGCCACTGCACTCCAGCCTGGGCGGCAGAGTGAGACTTTAACTCCAAAAAAAAAAAAAAGAAAGAAAGAAAAGAAAGCACTATAAAATTAAGGCAGTCATGTCAAACCATTTCCACTAGATGGCAGTAAACATCACCCGATACCGCTTAGCCCAGCGAGCCAACCAAGGGGCCACTTCCAGGACATGACTGGCCTTGGGTCTGTGATTATACTGCAGTGTGGTTGGAGTTTCAGGTATTATTTCAAATTCGTGAACTACGGACTTGAGCTTAGCCATCATTTCGTTTGATGTGGATTGTGAAAAAGAAATGATTTTTTAATTTAATTTTATTTTTTTGAGTCGTAGTCTCACTCTGTCGCCCAGACTGGAGTGCAGTGGCCGCTCCCGGCCACTGCAGCCTCGACTTGCTGGGCTCCGGCGATCCTTCCGCCTCAGCCTTCTGAGTAGCCGGAATTACAGGTGTGTGCTACCACACCCAGCTGATTTTTTGATTTATTGTAGAGACGAGGTCTCGCCAAGTTGCCCAGGTTGGTCTTGAACCCTCAGGCTCGGGCAATTCTCTCATCTCGGCTTCCCAAAGTGCTGGGATTACAGCCACCGCGCTCGCCCAAATGAGCTCTTAACAAATAAAAAATAACACTACACCTGGTCCCACACTGAGAAATTTAGAGAATATTTATAAACTTGTCAAAAATAATAAACCTGAGTTGCACGTGGTGGCTTATGCCTGTAATCTCAGCATTTTGGGAGGCTGGCTGTAAAAAATATATATATAAATATTGTAGAGAAGCCAGGTGCAGTGGCTCATGCCTGTAATCCCAGTACTTTGGGAAGCGGAGGCAAGAGGATTGGCTGAGATCATGGGTTTGAGCGCGGGAGTCTAGCTCCTGCTGG
>NW_007257714.1:304478-306779 GCF_000164805.1 Carlito syrichta | reverse complement strand
ATTTATTGTAGAGACGAGGTCTCGCCAAGTTGCCCAGGTGGGTCTCGAACCCACGGGCTCAGGCAATCCACTCGCTTCAGCCTCCCAAAGCGCGGGATTACAGGCTGAGTCACCAAGCCCGGCCATTAGAGTTTGTAAATAAGTTTTCTCAAAGTTGTAGCACGAGAAGCAGTGAGAGCTTCTCTCCAGGCACTTGGAATCACAGGTTGAGGAGCAGCAGTGAGGGAAACCAAAGTTAAATGTCAGACTTTAGCAGGGCTCAGTGGCTCAGCCTGTAATCCCACGCTTTGGGAGGCTGAGGAGAGTGGACTGCCTGAGACCGCGGGTTCGAGATCCGTCTGGGCAACTTGGCGAGACCTCATCTCTACAATAAATAAAAAAAAAAAAATTAGCCTTGTGCGGTAGTTCGCGCCTGTAGGTCCAGCTACTGGGAAGGCTGAGGCGGAAGGATCGCCGGAGCCCGGCAGGTCGAGGCTGTGGTGGCCGGGAGCGGCCACTGCACTTCAGTCTGGGCGACAGAGTGAGGCTCCAACTAAAAAAAAAACAGCAACAAAACAAAAACAAAAGGACTGAAAACAAAAGTACAAGGTTTAAGCACAAAACAGATGGCCCAGCTTGCAGCTGGGTCTACCCTCTAACAAATACGGCCAACATCACTATTCTTCAGAATGGGCCAGGGGTCAGTCAACTATGGCCAAGGTCTGAACATGACCTGCTGCCCGTTTTGGTAAAGTTTTATCAGAATACAGCCATGCCCATCTGTTGATTATGGCCTGTCTCTTTTCACGCCACAAGGGCAGAGTTCACTAGTTGTAACAAATCATAGGACCCGAAAAGCTCGAAATAACTACTATTTGGTCCTTTACAGAAAATATTTGTTGGTTTGTTTATTTTTGAGGCAGGGTCTCACTCTGTCGCCCAGGCTGGAGTGCGGTGGCATCATCATGGCTCACTGCAGCTGCGACCTCTTGGGCTCATCCTCCCAAGAAGCTGAGACTACAGGTGCACACCACCATGCCCATCCTTCTACCTCATCCTCCCAAGAAGCTGAGACTACAGGTGCACACCACCACACCCAGATAACGTTTTTTTATTAGTGAGCCTGGTCTCACTATTTTGACCAAGCTGGTCTCTAACTCTTGGCCTCAAGTGGTCCTCCTGCCTCTGCCTGTCAAAGTGCTGGAATTCCAAGTGTGAGCCACCGTGCCTAGCCTGAGAAAACTGTTATATAAACATATATTTGACCAGTCTTTGATACAAATCTGTAGTAAAATAAAATAAGCCATCTCCATCTTACGACCTTTGGTCAAAGAATGTACATTATGTGACTCATAAAAGTACGAACGCGGATTCTAAATTTACCGCCTGTGCCCCAGGATACTGGCTGGAACTTGGCCATGCAAGGTACCAGGTGGCATTTGAGACAGCATACTGTCTTGTCCCAGAACCTGACGTCTCTAAGGTCAAGAGGCGGGCTATGCGGACATACCAGTGGCTGGGTTACTCCGTGTCAGCTCCACACTCTGCCTCGTGGTGCCGGGACTCTACTGACCTCCTTTCTGCCTTGCCAGTGGCTTTCCTAAAGGCTCTACCCATTGGCCGTGCAGGAGGGAGAAGGGTCTTGCTTCTCCCTGCTGGCGTTTCTGCAGTGCACAGCGACGATTCTTCACCATGAGGAAACAGCTGGTTCTTTCTGGTCTCCAGCTTTTCTTTTCTTTTTTTCTCTTTTCTTTTTTGAGTTGGAGCCTCACTCCGTCGCCCAGACTGGAGTGCAGTGGCCGCTCCCAGCCACCGCAGCCTCGACCCGCTGGGCTCCGGCGAGCCTTCCGCCTCAGCCTTCCGAGGAGCTGGAACCATAGACCTGTGCTATCACGCCCGGCTGATTTTTTGATTTATTGTAGAGACCACATCTCACCAATTTGCTCCGGCTCAGGATGGTCTCGAACCCTGAGCTCAGGCAGTCCTCTCGCCTCTGCCTCCCACAGTGCTGGGATTACAGGCTTGAGCCACCACACTAGGCCTGTCCAATTTATTTTCCTACCTTAAAAAAAATTTTTTTTGAGCTGGAGTCTCACTCCTTCGCCCCGTTTGGAGTGCAGTGGCACGCTCACGGCCACCACGGCTTCGGCCTGCGGGGCTCAGGTGAGCATCCTTCTGCCTCGGCCTTCCAAGTGGCCGGAACTGCAGGCACGGGCCTGCCACCACGCCCGGCTCATTTTTTTGTGATGTCTTGTAGAGACGGGGTCTCCCCATGTGGCCCGGCTGGTCTCGAACCCGCAGGCTCAGGCAATCCTCTCGCCC
>NW_007257714.1:303073-303752 GCF_000164805.1 Carlito syrichta | reverse complement strand
ACCTGGTGGCGCCCGAGGCCCTGGATGCCCGGTTCGCCGCTCCTCCGGGTGCCACCTGCTGCCTCGCTGCAAGTGGGTTTCCGGGGCCCAGGGCCGGGAGGTGGGTTTGGGCGCCCCCGGGGCACCCGCCAGGTGCCCGACGCGGCCGCTGCCCGTGGGAAGGGGGCGTTGGCGCCACCGCCCTGGACCCTGTCTTCCCATGGGGTTGAAATGCCAGCCCTGGGTTCCCAGTCCCGACGACCCCACCTCTGCGGACAAGGCTGCCGCGAACTGTTTCTGGTTTGGTTTGGAGTCGGGATCTCACTCTGCTGCCCAGGCTGGAGAGCAGTGGCACCCTCACCCCGACCTCCTGTGCTCCAGCAATCCTCCCACCTCGGCCTCCCTAGTAGCTGAAGCCGCAGGTGCGGGCCACCGCGCTCGGAGAATTATTTTGTTCTGTTGTTGTTTAATATTTTATTTTATTTTACTTTTTTGGAGAGAAGCGGTCTTGCCACGTGGCCCAGGCTGATCTTGAATCCCTCAGCCTCCTAAAGTGCTGGGAATATAGGTGCGAGCCACTGCGCCTGGTTGTTGTGTTTTTTTGTTTGTTTGTTTTGTTTTGTTTTGAGTTGGAGTCTCACTGTTGCCCAGACTGGAGGGCAGTGGCCGCTCCCGGCCACCGCAGCCTCGACCTGCTGGG
>NW_007257714.1:301293-303013 GCF_000164805.1 Carlito syrichta | reverse complement strand
CTCACCTCGGCCTCCCAAAGCATGGGATTACAGGCTGAGCCACTGAGACCGGCTTGTTTTTGTTTTTGTTTTCGAGGATCTGTGTCACTCTGTCGCCCAGGCTAGAGTGCAGTGGCACGCTCATGGCCACTGCAGCCTCGACCTGTTGGGCTCAGGTGATCCTTCCGCTTCAGCCTTCCAAGCAGCTGGAACCACAGGTGCGTGCCACCACGCATGGCTGCTTTTTTTTTTTTATTTTTGAGTCGGAGTCTCACTCTGTCACCCAGACTGGAGGGCAGTGGCCGCTCCCGGCCACAGCAGCCTCGACCTGCTGGGCTCGGGCGATCCTTCCGCCTCAGCCTTCCCAGTGGCCGGAATTACAGGCACGTGCTACCACGCCCAGCTGATTTTTTGATTTATTGTAGAGATGAGGTCTCGCCAAGTTGCCCAGGTGGGTCTCGAACCCGCGGGCTCAGGCAATTCACTCACCTCGGCCTCCCAAAGCATGGGATTACAGGCTGAGCCACTGAGACCGGCTTGTTTTGTTTTTGTTTTCGAGGATCTGTGTCACTCTGTCGCCCAGGCTGGAGTGCAGTGGCACGCTCATGGCCACTGCAGCCTCAACCTGCTGGGCTCGGGCGATCCTTCCGCCTCAGCCTTCCCAGTGGCCGGAATTACAGGCACATGCTACCACGCCCAGCTGATTTTTTGATTTATTGTAGAGATGAGGTCTCGCCTGCCCAAGCGAGTCTCGAACCCACGGGCTCAGGCAATCCACTCACCTCAGCCTCCCAAAGGCGCGGGATTACAGGCTGAGCCACCGAGCCCGGCTTATGGCTGCTTTTTTGATTTATTGTAGAGACGAGGTCTCGCCATGTTGCTCAGGCTGGTCTTGAACCCATGGGCTCAGGCAATTCTCTCACCTCCACTTCCCAAAGTGCTGGGATTACAGGCGTGAGCCACCACGCCCAGCTTTTGTTTGTTTTTGCTTGTGTTTTTTGAGTCGGAGTCTCACTCTGTCACCCAGGCTGGAGTGCAGTGGTACAATCATGGCTCACAGCAGGCTCCTGGGCTCAGGCAATCCTTCTGCCTCAGCCTCCCAAGTAATTGGGACGATAGGAATGCACCACACTTGGCTAGCTTTTAACATTTTTTTTGTAGAGCCGAGGTCTCGCTGTGTTGCCCAGGCTGGTTTCTAACTCCGGGGCTCAAGCAGTCCTCCCATCTTGACTTCCCAAAGTGCCGGGATTACAGGCGTGAGCCACCGAGCCCGGCCTTTCTCAACCAAATCTAATGGGTACAGAACCAAATGTGCAAATGTTCTGTGTGCCTGTCAGGAGCGGTACCAGAAATAAAGGGATGGAGTGGGGGGGGCTTAAGGAAGTTAGGCATCATAGGGGAAGGGAGGTGTGACCTGCATCAATCCCAAACTGGATCTAAACCAATTCGCATGGGCCAGGTGTGGTGGCTCAAACCTGTAATCCCAGCACTCTGGGAGGCCCAGGTGAGAGGACTGCCTGAGCCCAAGGGTGTGAGACCAGCCAGGGCAACTTGGTGAGACCTCGTCTCTACAATAAGTCAAAAAAAATAAATAAATAAACTGGGTGTGGTGACGCACACCTGTAGTTCCAGCTAATTGGAAGGCTGAGGCAGAAGGATCACTGGAGTCTGTGAGCATGCCACTGCACTCCAGTCTGGGCAACAGACTGAGACTCTGACGCAAAAAAAAAAAAAAAAAAAA
>NW_007257714.1:299763-300904 GCF_000164805.1 Carlito syrichta | reverse complement strand
ATTTTTTGATTTATTGTAGAGATGAGGTCTCACCAGGTTGCCCAGGCTGGTCTCGAACCCGTGGGCTCAGGCGATCCTTCTGCCTCGGCCTCCCAAAGTGCTGGGATTACAGGCGTGAGCCATCGCACCGGGCTGAAACTCTTGACAATTGCTTCATTTATTGATTCAGACAGGGTCTGACTCTGTCACCCAGGCTGGAGTGCAGCAGCGCCATCATGACTTACTGCAGCCTTGATCTCCTGGGCTGAAGTGATTCTCCTGCCTCAGCCTCCCGAGTAGCGTACAGGCATGCGTCAGTACACCCGGCTAATTTTTTTGATTTATTGTAGAGATGAGGTCTCGCCAAGTTGCCCAGGCGGGTCTCGAACCCGCGGGCTCAGGCAATCCACTCACCTCGGCCTCCCAAAGGCGCGGGATTACAGGCTGAGCCACCGAGCCCGGCTCTTTCTTTTTTTTTCTTTTGAAAAAAAAAAGTAAGATGCTTTAAAAACCAGATTCTCAGACAGGCTTTTTGATACGGATAAAAGTGACAATTTTCGTTGGAAGCAGCTCAGTGCTTGAGGCCTCAGGGCTTTGTTGGCTTTCATATTTCTTTAACAATTCTGAACGTCCTTGGCCTAATAGTTATGCCCTGTACTAGAAATTTTATGTACTTGATCAGATTTACCTCTGTGGATATAAATAAAAACCAACCCAACACGAACAAGCAAAGGCTGGTTATTCAGAGCTTGCTGTGTGGCTTGGGAGTCGGCACCAACACGGGGGTTTTGGTGAGGACTCAAAGACAGGAGAGGGGAAACTGGTTTTTTTTGAGTCGGAGTCTCACTCTGTTACCCAGGCTGGAGTGCAGTGGCACGCTCATGGCCAGTGCAGCCTCGACCTGCTGGGCTCAGGTGATCCTTCCGCTTCAGCTTTCCAAATAGCTGGACTATTTGGAACCACAGGGACACACCACCATGCCCGGCAGATTTTTTGATTTATTGTAGACGTGAGGTCTCGCCAAGTGGCTCATGTTGGTTTCGAACCTGTGGGTTCAGGCAATCGCCCACCTCAGCCTCCCAAAGTGCTGGGATTATAGGCGTGACCCACCATGCGCGGTCCTTAAAGTATTTTTAATTTTTCTTTTTTTTTTGAGTTGGAG
>NW_007257714.1:297834-299743 GCF_000164805.1 Carlito syrichta | reverse complement strand
AAGTTGCCCAGGCGTGTCTCGAACCCGTGGGCTCAGGCAATCCACTCACCTCAGCCTCCCTAGGTGCGGGATTACAGGCTGAGCCACCGAGCCCGGCTAGTATTTTTAAAAGAAAAATAAATTGTTTAGATGTTTAGAAAAAAAAAATTGGCCAAGTGTGATGGTTTATGCCCATAGTCCCAGCACTTTGGGAGGCTGAGGTGGGAGAATAACTTGAGCCTATGAGTTTGAGACCAGCCTGTGCAACATAGTGAGACTCTGTCTCTACAAAAAAACTAAAAGATTAGCTGGGCATGGTGGTGTGCACCTGTAGTTCCAGCTACTCGGGAGGCTAAGGCAAAAGGATCTTCTGAGCCCAGGAGGTCAAGGCTGTGGTGAACCATGATCGTGCCACCATACTCCAGCCTGGCAACAGACTGATACCCCAACTCAAAAAAGAAATCAGTCAGATTGAACCTTCTGAAGTTTTTTTTTTTTTTGAAAAAAAACATGGTATGTTTGAACTATTGTATCAGCATTGAATCTGATTTTTTTTTGAGTTGGAATCTCACTGTCTCCCAGGCTGGAGTGCAGTGGCATGTTCACAGACCTCACAGTCTCGACCTGCTGGACTCAGGCGATCCTTCCGCCTCAGCCTACCAAGTAACTGGAATCATAGGTGCACACCACCACACCCAGCTAATTTTTTTATTTATCGTAGAGAAGGGGTCTTGCCAAGCTGCCCAGGCTGGTCTCAAACCCCTGGGCTCAGGCAGTCCTCTCACCTCTACCTCCCAAAGTGCTGGGATGCCAGGCATGAGCCACTGCGCCCAGACTGCATCTGATTTTTGCATTAGAAAAATCATTGTTTTGTTTTTTTTTTGAGTTGGAGTCTCACTCTGTCGCCCAGACTGGAGTGCAGTGGCCGCTCCCGGCCACCGCAGCCTCGACCTGCTGGGCTCCGGCGATCCTTCCGCCTCAGCCTTCCAAGTAGCTGGAACTACAGGCATGCGCTACCACGCCCAGCTGAATTTTTTTTTTTTTTATTGTAGAGATGAGGTCTCGCCAAGTCGCCGAGGTGGGTCTCGAACCCGCGGGCTCAGGCAGTTCACTCACCTCGACCTCCCAAAGCACTGGGATTACAGGCTGAGCCACCGAGCCCGGCCGAAAAATCATTTTTTTGTGGAAAGTAAAAATATTTTTATGGATGTGACTAGGAAATCTAGGGACTTTTGGGACATTTCTCTCCTGTTCTGTAATGAGTGTGTCTCAAGTCATTGTCTAATTTCTCTCTCCCTTTCTCTTTTCCAGCCAAACTGTGCTCGGTACAGCTTACCAGGTTGTCCCAGGGACTTTAACCCTGTATGTGGCAGTGACATGTCCACTTATCCCAATGAATGTACTCTGTGCATGAAGATCAGGTAACGTGACTTCATAGTTGTAGGGGAGCCACGGCTTCTTTCTTTCTTCTTTTTAAAAAAAATTTTTTTTGTAGACACGAGGTCTCGCTGCGTTGCCCAGGCTGGTCTTGCACTCCTGGACTCCAGCAATCTTCCTGCCTCAGCCTCCCAAAGTGCTGGGATCACAGGCATGAGCCAAGTTTTCTTCGTTTCTTTTCCGGAATTATGATGGTGTAGGAGGTAGTGGCTGTTGGATGTAAGAATTAAATGTGATTTAAGTAGTTCTCAGTTTTCAGAGTGACATTTGAAAAGATGCAAAATCGCCAGGCTCGGTGGCTCAGCCTGTCATCCCGCGCCTTTGGGAGGCTGCGGTGAGTGGATTGCCTGATCCTGCGGGTTCGAGACCCGCCTGGGCAGCGAGACCCCATCTCTACAATAAATCAAAAAATCAGCCCGGCGTGGTAGCCCACGCCTGTAGTTCTGGCTACTCGGAAGGCTGAGGCGGAAGGATCACCGGAGCCCGGCAGGTC
>NW_007257714.1:290677-297814 GCF_000164805.1 Carlito syrichta | reverse complement strand
CCACTCACCTCAGCCTCCCAAAGGCACGGGATTACAGGCTGAGCCACTGAGCCCAGCCCTACTTAGCTTTTTATTCGAGCAATTTGACGGACGGGATAAAAAGGAAAGTGAAGACAAGAAGATGGTGCCAATGGACATGAGAGTAGCCGGACTCGGTGGCTCAGCCTGTAATCCCACACGCCTTTGGGAGGCTGAGGTGAGTGGATTGCCTGAGCCCACGGGATTGAGACCCGCCTGGGCAGCAAGACCTCATCTCTACAATAAATCAAAAAATTAGCCAGACATGGTAACACGCTCCTGTAATTCCGGCTACTTGGAAGGCTGAGGTGGAAGGATCACCGGAGCCCGCAGGTCGAGGCTGCGGTGGCCGGGAGCGGCCACTGCACTCCAGTCTGGGCGACAGAGTGAGACTCCAACTCAAAAAAAAAAAAGAAAGATGCAAAATCCCCAGTGCACTTCCCAGGTCTCAGTGAGACAGTGAGGTGTGTGATTCATCAACTACAGACCAGGGTATCAGGTTATGTTATTTTCCACGGATGGGCAGTTTTCCAAAATTGAGTATGCATTTTAGTTATGTAGAAAAAGGATTTTTTAAGGCCGGGAGTGGTGGCTCGCGCCTATAATCCCAGCACTTTGAGAGGCCGAGGTGAGAGGATTGCCTGAGCCCACGGGTTCGAGACCAACATGAGCAACTTGGCGAGACCTCATGTCTACAATAAATCAAGAAAAATTAGCTGGGCGTGATGGCGCATACCTGTAGTTCCAGCTACTTGGAAGGCTGAGGCAAAAGGCTCGCCTGAACCCAGCAGGTCGAGGCTGCGGTGGTCGTGAGCGTGCCACTGCACTCCAGCCTGGGCGACACAGTGAGTCTCTGACTCAAAAAAATTTTTTGTTGAGATGGGGTCTGGCTATTTTGCCCAGGCTGGTCTCACACTATTGGACTCAAGCAGTCCTTCTACCTCAGTTTCCCTACGTGCTGGATTTACAGGCGTGATCCACCAGGTTCGGCCTAAGAGTGTATTTAATAGTTACAGTCTGTAGGGTATTGCGTTTTCTTGTAAATTCAGAGGACATGTGCAGGTGACCTTCACACCAGGTATTATTAGTCAGGGTGTGGGTTACTGACTCTACTTAGTAAAAGTGTGTCACACTTGATGTCCTTCATGTAATGCACTTGACCAAGTGACCGTGACTCCTGTAGCAAGGGCCCGTTCTCTAACCTCAGTCTTCCCGTGTCACCTCGTCCTTCTCTGAGTAATTCCCTGGGGTTAGTGCCCTGTGCCCTAGGGTTAGGGAGAAGATGGCAGCAGGGGGCTTTCATGGTTTTCTAGATTTAGCTTATAGAAATGATTAAGTAGGCTGGGCACGGTGGCTCACACCTGTCATCCCAGCACTTTGGGAGGCCAAGGTGAGAGGATTGCCTGAGCCCATGGGTTTGAGACCCGGCTGGGCAACTTGGCGAGACTCACCTCCACAGTAAATCAAAAAACTAGCCAGGCGTGGTGGCGCATGCCTATAGTTCCAGCTACTTGGAAGGCTGAGGTGGAAGGATCGCCGGAGCCCAGCGGGGCGAGGCTGCGGTGGCTGTGTGCGTGCCACTGCATTCCAACCTGGGTGACAGAGTGAGACTCTAACTCAAAAAAAAAAAAAAAGAAAGAAATAATTAAGTAAGCATAACCCTGGAAGGACTGTAATGTATAATGATGTGGGTCTTTTTATTTTATCTATTTAACTTATTTAACTTTTTTTATTGTTTGGTTTCATTCTGTCACCCAGACTGGAGTGCCATGTCACTATGACGGCTCACCGCGGCCTCAACCTTTTGGGTTCAGGTGATCCTTCCACCTCACCCTCCTGAGTAGCTGGGACTACAGGTGTATGCTACCATGTCCGGCTAATATTTTATTTTTTTGTAGAGACGAGGTCTTGCTATGTTGCCCAGACTGGTCTCAAAGACATGGTTTTTTTTGTTTTATTTTGTTTTTTTGAATTGGAGTTTCACTCTGTCACCCAGACTGGAGTGCATGTGGCCGCTCCCGGCCACCACAGCCTCGACCTGCTGGGCTCTGGCGATCCTCTCACCTCAGCCTTCCAAGTAGCTGGAACTACATGCGCGCGCTACTTCGCCCGGCTCATTTTTGATTTATTGTAGAGATGAGGTCTCCACAAGTTGCCCAGGCGGGTCTCGAACCCGCAGGTTTAGGCAATCCACTCACCTCAGCCTCCCAAAAGCACGGGATTACTGGCTGAGCCACCGAGCCTGGCTGGTTTTTTTTTTTTTTTTTTGAGTAGGAACCTCACTGTGTTGCCCAGGCTAGAGTCCAGTGGCACCCTGATGGCCACTGCAGCCTCAGCCTTCTGGCCTCAGGTGATCCTTCTGTCTCAGCCTTCCAAGTAGCTGGAACCATAGGCACGTGCCACCCTGCCTGGCTAATGTTTTGATTTATTATAGAGATGAGGTCTCGCCAAGTTGCCCAGGCAGGTCTCGAACCCACGAACTCAGGCAGTCCTCTTGCCTCGGCTTCCCAAAGTGCTGGGGATACAGGTGCAAGCCACTGCACCTAGCAACATGGGTTTTTTGAATATAAATAGTGAGTCACTTTCAGTATGGCAGGTAATAATTGTGTTTGTATGGTTGTTCAACTTGCAGGGAAGATGGTCACGATATTAAAATCCTCCGAAATGAACCGTGCTGATGGAACCCTTTACAGAAAAGACGGAGAGACCACCTTCACCGATTATCTTTCATTTCCCCCTTTTCTCTTTACCTATGTTTCCTTGCATGAGATTTGCTAGCCCACATTTTCTGAGAGGAGGTGTGGAAGAGAGTCATGTGTAGTGATGGATAATTTAAAGAAAAAAAAAAGAATCCTTGTTTTTCCACTTTTGCTCCTTGAGTTCTGCTTACTGTCCAGATAACTTGTACATTGCTTCATTTAGTGAGAATAAAATCAGCATTGAATTTATTCTCAGTACTACTGTATTCTGATGAAAATGCCATTCTCAGGTGGGTGCCGTAGCTCACGCCTGTAATCTCAGCACTTCGGGAGGCTGAGGCGGGAGGATCGCTTGAGCCCAGGAGTTCCAGACCAGCCTGGGCAACACACTGATACATCGTCTCGACAAAAAAATTTTAAAAATTAGTTGGATGTGGTGGCACATGCCTGTAGCCTTAACTACTCGGGAGACTGAGGCAGCAGGGTCGCCTGGGCCCAGGAGACTGAGGCTGTGGTGAGCCGCGAGCCCTGCCACTGCACTGCAGCCTGGGTGACAGGGTGAGACTCCAACTCATAAAAGAAAAAAGAAACAAGAAAAAGAATGCCGTGCTCACATTCTCACCGTAAGGGAGGCAAAATTGTGCCTTCTACCCTTTTAGGATTCTCCAGCTGGGTCCGAGAATTAAATGAACATAAGAGACGTCAATTGGGGAAAGCGCACAGACTTATTTAATACAAGTTTTACGTGGCTTGGGAGCCTGCAGAAGAAAAGATGCGGTTAGCCTTGAACACGTCTACACCGAATCAGACAGAGAGGTCGGAATGAGGGAAATGTGACCAGGCAGAGGACTTGGGGTAGGGTGGTTCATGGGGTGGAGAAGTGAGTAGGAAGACGAGGGTTGGTGTGACAGTGTTTATTTGTACAGATGTCCCCTTGGCCTCAATTTCTTGTCCTTGATAAGAATGATTCTTTCTGGTAGAGGGAGGGTGAACAGCTTTTACGTGGGGATTTCTTCCTGCTTTTTTGTGTTGGAGTCTCACTCTGTCGCCCAGGCTGGAGTGCAGTGGCACGCTCCCAGCCACCGCAGCCTCGACCTATTGGGCTCAGGAGATTCTTCTGCCTCACCCTTCCAAGTAACTGGAACCACAGGCACATGCCACCATGTCTGTCTAGTTTTTTGATTATCGCAGAGTCGAGGTCTTGTCATGTTGCCCATGCGGGTCTCGGACTCCTGGGCTCAGGTAATCCTCTCGCCTCCACCTCCCAAAGTACTGGATTTACAGGCATAGAACCCGTTTAAAACTGAGTCTGGGCCAGGCATGGTGACTCGCACCTGTAATCCCAGTAGTTTGGAGGCTGAGGTAGGAGGATTGCTTGAGTCCAGGAGTCCAAGATCAGCCTGGGCAGCATAGCAAGATCTAGTCTCTACAAAAAATAAAAAAGCCGGGCTCGGTGGCTCAGCCTGTAATCCCAGCACTTTGGGAGGCTGAGTTGAGGGAATTGCCTGAGCCCGCGGGTTCGAGACCCGCCTGGGCAACTTGACAAGACCTCATCTCTGCAATAAATCAAAAATTAGCTGGGCGTGGTAGTGCGCGCTTGTAGTTCCAGCTGCTTGGAAGGTTGAGGTGGAAGGATCGCCGGAGCCCAGCAGGTCCAGGCTGCGGTGGCCGGGAGCGGCCACTGCACTCCAGTCTGGGCGGCAGAGTGAGACTCCAACTCAAAAAGAAAAGAAAAGAAAAGAAAAGGGTTGGTCAAGCAGATCTCAGGCCCCTTTAGGTCATCCCCATAGACCAGCCTGAATGCAAATCCCACTCAGACACATGGGAGATCGCTATGGTCTGGATGTCTGTGTCCCTCCAAGTGACACCCCCAGTGTGAGAGATGGTCCTTTGGGAAGTGATTACGTCATGAGGGCTTAGCCTCTGTCTTTGTCTGTGCTGCTCTCAAGGAATATTTGAGCCTGGGTACTTTATAAAGAGAAAAGTCTTACCTGGCTCACGGTTCTGCAGGTTGTTCAAGAAGCCTCGTGCCAGGGCTTCAGACTGCCTCCGTTCATGGTGGAGGCAAAGGGAGCCGGTGTGGCAGAGATGACATGGCGAAGCCAGGCATGGTGGTTCACACCTGCCGTCCCAGCACTTTGGGAGGCCAAGGCAAGAGGATTGCCCGAGCTCACAGGCTCGAGACCAGCCTGGGCAACCTGGTGAGACCTCGTCTCTACAAGAAATCAAAAAATTAGCCCAGCGTGGTGGCGCGCGCCTGTGGTTCCAGTCACTTGGAAGGCTGAGGAGGAAGGATCGCCGGAGCCCAGCAGGTCAGGGCTGCAGTGGCCGGGAGCGTGCCCCTGCACTCTAGCCTGGGCGACAGAGAGAGACTCCAACTCAAAAAAAAAGATGACATGGCCAGAGTGGAAGCGAAAGGGGGCCAGGCTCTTTCAACAACCAGCTCTCAGGAGCACTGGCAGAGTGAGAATTCACTCACTACTCCAGGACAGCATCAAGTCATTCATGAGGGATCTGCCGCCATGGCCCAGACGGCTCCCATGAAGGCCCATCGCCAGCATTGAGGATCAAATTTTCTTCTTTTCTTCCTTTTTCAGTCAGTCTCACTGTCGCCCAGGCTGGAGTGCAGTGGCACGCCCATGGCCACCGCAGCCTCGACCTACTGGGTTCAGGCGGTCCTTCCACTTCAGCTTTCCAAGTCACTGGAACTACAGGTGTGCACCACCACGCCTGGCTAATTTTTTTCTTTTGATTTATGGAAGAGGCAGGGTCTTGCCAAATTGCCCAGACTGGTCTCGAACCCATGGGCTCAGGTAATCCTCTCGCCTCCGCCTCCCAAAGTGCTGGGGTTACAGGCGTGAGTCACCACACCCAGTCTACTGTTCTCATTTTTCTAAACTTTATTATAAAACATATAAAAAAATAAGTCTTGGACGGACACCGTGGCTCAGCCTGTAATCCCAGCACTTTGGGAGGCCGAGGGGAGAGGATTGCCTGAGCCCGAGGGTTCGAGACTAGCCTGGGCAATTCGGTGAGACCTCATCTCTACAATAAGTTACAAAAACTAGCTGGGCATGGTGGCTTGCATCTGTAGTTCCATCTATTTGGAAGGCTGAGGCAGAAGGATCTCAAGTCCAGCGGGTCGAGGCTGCGGTGGCCATGAGCGTGCCACTGCACTCCAGCCGGGGTAACAAAACTGAGACTCCAACACACACAAAACAAGTCTTATTATATATACACATGAACTATATTATATAATTTATGTGTAGCCCCAAACAATTCCCTTTACCTGGTGTGGCCCAGGGAAGCCAAAAGTTTGGACATTCCTGATTTAGATGGTATAACAGAGTCACTCAGATTGCCAAATTATATAATTCCCACATTCCATCTTTGGAGCCAAGAGTTGTATTTTCTGTGTTGAAAATGAGATCATGGCCGGGCTCGGTGGCTCAGCCTGTAATCCCAACACTTAGGGAGGCCGAGGTGAGTGAATAGCCTGAGCCTGCGGGTTCGAGACCCGCCTGGGCAACTTGGCGAGACCTCATCTCTACAATAAACCAAAAAATCAACCAGGCGTGGTAGCGCATGCCTGTAATCCCAGCTACTTGGAAGGCTGAGGCGGAAGGATCGCTGGAGCCCAACGGGTCGAGGCTGTGGTGGCCGGGAGGGTGACACTGCACTCCAGTCTGGGCGACGGAGTGAGACTCCAACTCAATTTGCAAAAAAAAAACCAACAACAATAAAATGAAAATGAGATCATATTAGCAAATGTCTATAGTTTCATTCACTACAGTATTCTTTGTTTGTTTGTTTGAGTCGGAGTCTCAGTCTGTTGTGAGCAGTGGCATGCTCACAGTCACTGTAGCCTCGACCTGCTGGGCTCAGGCGATCCTTTTGCCTCAGCCTTCCAAGTAGCTGGAACCACAGGCGCGCCCCACCACGCTCGGCTAATTTTTTTATTTATCATAAAGGCGAGGAGATCTTGCCATGCTGCCCAGGCTGGTCTCGAGCCCCTGGGCTCAGGTAATCCTCTTGCCTCAGCCTCCCAAAGTGCTGGGATTACAGGCGTGAGCCACCACGCCCGGTTATATTGTTTAAGAGAAAAAAAAGCAACTCTCTTTTAGAACTCTAGTGGATTCAAAAGCTGCTTTTCTTATTGTGCTGAGGATCACGTTATTGTGACATTTATGATAAAATTAGGTTTCATAATTCTTGTGACTTTTTTTCTGTTCCCAGGTAAAATTAGATTTCCTTCTATGTAGAGAGAAAACACATTGGGAGGAAATACATCAAGACATTAACTTACCAGGCATGGTGGCTCACACTTATCATTCCAGCACTTTGGGAGGCTGAGGTGAGAGTATTGCCTGAGCCTGCGGGTTTGAGACCCGCCTGGGCAACTTGGCGAGACCTCATCTCT
>NW_007257714.1:286326-290642 GCF_000164805.1 Carlito syrichta | reverse complement strand
AGCGGCCACTGCACTCCAGTCTGGGCGACAGAGTGAGACTCCGACTCAAAAGAAAAAAAATAGAGTATTGCCTGAGCTCACAGGTTTGAGACCAGCCCTGGCAACTTGGTGAGACCTCCTCTCTATAATAAATCAAAAAATTAGCTGGGCGTGGTGGTGTGTGCTTGTAGTTCCAGCTACTTGGAAGGCTGAGGCGGAAGTATCAGCAAGCTCAGTAGGTCGCCTGGGCGACAGTGAGACTCCAACTAAAAAAAACAAAAAAAGACATTAACTGAATGGCTAAAGAGTCAAGATGGAGGAGCTTTAGTTAAGAGGCCAGAGAGCAGCCATTTTGATCTTGCTCTCAGCAGCCTATTTTCAACTTTTCCCTAATCACGAGTTCACAGAACCAGTTTTCCCAGAGGTAGAAACTGATAATTGTTTATAACCCTCAGCTATTTCTTTGTACCGATTACTACTCCCTACTCTGAGCATTTGTCTTCTAGGCATGAGAAACTAAGCTGACACCACAATCTGCTGTGATCAGCCTTCCATGACAATCCACCAGACCACCACCTGGAGTCACAAGACTATACCGCCCTGACAACTTCAAGGCACAAGGTCAATGTTATCAACGCCTAAGAATGCAGCTGCAAGGAAACTTCTGACCCTCCCTAATTTCTCCATGGAAGCCTTAGCCTTAAATATACCCTGCACCCAAATCCTCAACCATGCTGCTCCCTTCCCTGTCTCTGTCTCTGGAAAGTAAGTCAACTCTCTTTTTTTTGAGTCGGAATCTCACTCTGTCACCCAGGCTGGAGTGCAGTGGCACGCTCCCGGCCACCGCAGCCCTCGACCTGCTGGGCTCAGGAGATCCTTCCGCCTCAGCCTCCCAAGTAGCTGGAACTACAGGCACGTGCTACCACGCCTGACTTGTTTATTTATTCATTTATTATTTAAAATTGTTGGGTACGATTCAGGGCTAGGTATGCAAGTATTCACCGTGCAGGTACCCTATGGTTTATTTTTTTAATTCATTGTAGAATCTAAGTCTCCACACCTGGCTTACTTTTTTATTCGTTGTAGAAACTGTCTCACCAAGTTGCCCAGCTGGTCTCGAACCCCTGGGCTCAGGCAATCCTCTCGCCTCGGCCTCCCAAAGTGCTGGGATGACAGGTGTGAGCCATCGTGCACAGCTTGTAAGTCAACTCTTACTTTGCCTTGGCGATGCTTTGCTTTATTCATGGCACCGGATCATTGACCTAGCATTAACAAAATTAAATAATTGTACTCAAATCTTCTTCAAAGGGTATACACTATTTTGATATTTATAATAAAATACGTTTTTTTCTTGAGTCAGGGTCTCACTCTGTGGCCCAGACAGGGGTGCAGTGGCATGATCACGGCTCATGATAGCCTTGACATCCTGGGCTCAAGCGATCCTTCTGTCTCAAGCTCTCAAGTAGCTACAGCTACACATCCATGCCCGACTAATTCTATTTTTAATGTTTTGGAGAGATGAGGTCGTGCTATGATGTTTAGGCTGGTCTTGAACTCTTTTTTTTTTTTTTTTGAGTTGGAGTGTCACTCTGTCTCCCAGACTGGAGTGCAGTGGCCGCTCCCGGCCACCGCAGCCTCGACCTGCTGGGCTCCGGCGATCCTTCCGCCTCAGCCTTCCGAGTAGCCGGAATTACAGGCGCACGCTACCACGCCCGGCTGATTTTTAGATTTATTGTAGAAATGAGATCTCGCTGCCCAGGCGGGTCTCGAACCCGCGGGCTCAGGCAATCCACTCACCTCAGCCTCCCAAAGGGGCGGGATGACAGGCTGAGCCACTGAGCCCAGCTGGTCTTGAACTCTTGAATTCAAGCAATCCTCCCTCCCCGGCCTCCCAAAGTGCTGGAATTACAGGTATGAGCCATCCTGCCGGGTCACCTTATTAAAAATTGAAGTGAGGAGAGAGGATGAAGAAAGATTATCATTTGAAAAGCCTGAGATGAAGGAAGTCTTATGTGAACCATCAAATCCAAGAGCCAGAACTAGCCAGCCAATGTTTTACAGTCGCCAAAAAAGCTTCCCCATCAAAGACTAATTCCTGTCCCGCACTGAGACACGAGAGGGCAGTGTTTCCCTGAGCACCGCCACGATCAGCAGCTAAGTCTTGGGTCTGATTCAGGGTCACCGACCCTGGCAGAGTCACACTGGCCTGTAAACTGCTCCCGAAGCCTCTTTTTCCCCCTTCTTTTGAGTCAGAGTCTCACTCTGTCGCCCAAGCTGGAGTGCAGGGGCACGCTCCCGGCCACCGCAGCCTTGACCTGCTGGGCTCAGTGATCCTTCTGCCTCAGCCTTCCAAGTAGCAGGAACCACAGGCGTGCGCCACCAGGCCCAGCTAATTTTTTTATTGATTGTAGAGACAGGGTCTCGCCATGTTGCCCAGGCTGGTCTCAAACCCCTGCAATCAGGCAATCCTCTCTCCTCCGCCTCCCAAAGTGCTGGGATGACAGGCGTGAGCCACCGCGCCCGGGTCCAAAGGCTCTTGTGCTTTGGTTCCTTGAAGCCACCACTTCTGTGAATCCAACCGAGTGATGGTCCAGCCAGGGTTAGCATGGGATTAAGGGCCTGGGTGAAAAGATGGGAAATAGAGACAGTCTTGCCCTCTGGCGTGGGGGTTAGGGAAAGGCTGTCAGATCGTGGCTGGAAAAGCCAGGACTCGGAAAGCTGCCAGGGAGGAGGGTTCACGTTTACTGCCTGGAGCTGACCTAGCTCCCATGGGTGACCAGTAGGAGGGCACTGCTGTGAGTGGCACTTGGAGGAGGAAGCTTCAAACCCTTCCTCTCTAGGCTTCCTGTCTCACAACCCCCTCTGGTTCCTGGTCTTTCATTCTGGCTACAACTTCTACCCTATGCCTCACTTCAGTACTGATGACGGATAATGCTTACAAGATTCAATATTTGCTTGGCTATACAGTTTGTCAAGTATTTTATACTTTATTACTTTATTTTATTTTAAATTATATAAACATAGAGACGAGATCTTGCTATGTTGCCCAGGCTGGGCTCAAATGCCTGGGCTCAAGCAGTCTTCTCACCTCGGCCTCCCAGAGTGCTGGGATTACAGACTACCACACCTGACCTTTTTATACTTTATAGGAGTATTCTCATGCATGTTTTCGCCCATGATTTGAAATGATTTGACTTTTAATGATCTGTGTTATTGGAAATAAGGATTCTGCCAGCTGGATGTGGTGGCTCATGCCTGTAATCCCAGCACTTTGGAAGGCGGAGGTGGGAGGATTGAACTCGAGTTTGAGACCAGTCTGGGCAACATAGTGAGTCCTCATATCTACAAAAGAAAAATTGTTTTCTTTTTGAGTACGAGTCTCAGGAATACAGTGGCACGCTCAAGATTCACCTGGGCACAGGTGATCCTTCTCCTCAGCCTTCCAGGCAGCTGGAACTACAGGAGTGTACCACCACGCCGAGCTAACTTTTTTATTTATTGTAGAGATGAGGTCTCACCAAGTTGCCCAGGCTGGTCTCAAACCCCTGGATTCAGGCAATCCTCTCTCCTCCACCTCCCAAAGTGCTGGGATGACAGGCACGAGCCACCCGCGCCTGGCTACAAAAAATTCAAAACTTAGCTGGACACGATAGCATGTCCCCGTAGTCCTAGCTACTCGGGAGGCTGAGACAGGAGGATCACTTGAGGTCAAGAGGTCGAGGCTACAGTGACTACACTGTACTTCAGTCTGGGTGGCAGAGCAAGACCCTGACTCAGAAAACAAAAAATCAGAAAAAAGAAAAGAAAAGAACGCAGCCATAGTGACTAAAGCTAATCTTAAAACCACTGAATGGGACCAAGCGCTAGCGACATCACGTTGCCCTGGCCACGCAGACCAGACCAGTGCCAGCCAATTCTCCAAATGTGGGCAGGGTGGGAGGGCCAGAAGCTCACACAGGGAATCTGGCAACGGATTCCTTTCTGGAAAGGGACTGGAAGGCGACCCCGTGGATGCATCACCACCGGAAGACTTTCAGAGGTGTGGTGCCCACCAATTTGCCAACGCACGTCTGTGAGAGTGATGACCCTTGTTTTCGGCGTGGCGTGGAGGACTTTGGAAGAGTGAAGAATACCTTCGTTTGCCATGGGGTAGTTTATCAGGAAAAGCTGTCTCCACATATTTTCGTAAGTTGCAACAAGACTTTTCTTTTTTTTTTTTTGAGTTGGAGTCTCACTCTGTCTCCAGACTGGAGTGCAGTGGCACGTTCCCGGCCACCGCAGCCTCGACCTGCTGGGCTCTGGCGATCCTTCCATCTCAGTCTTCCAAGTAGCTGGAA
>NW_007257714.1:284405-285960 GCF_000164805.1 Carlito syrichta | reverse complement strand
AAAAAAAAAAAAAAAAAAAGAAGTAGTTGCTCCTTAGTTTTCAGGGCAGTGTGGCCTTACACACTTGATAAGTGCTTGTAAACATACCTGGAATGTGTTGTGATCAATATCACAGTTGTTTGACCTCTTGGCGGCAGATTTGGTGGCTCCGTTTTCCATTTTGAAGGTAAAAAAAAAAGCAAAGGCACTGAATGGATTTGGTGTTCTCAGTGCAGCTGAGTGAGGAGCTCTCATTTACACTATTGGGAAAAAGCTGGACTCCACATAGGTGGTGGCACTCGGGGGGTTTATTACTTGCTGAACACCCAGGCTGTGCGTTATGCAGTAGAAAAACAGCACGTGGTACTCTCTGCAACTTCTGGAGAGCTACTTTTTCGGCTCCTTGTCGACATTGTAGACCAAGGAGAAGAAATAAGCAACTGACCGAGGTCTGTAATGTGAAGCATGGAAAGTTGCTGTTAAATAGAAAGCATTTTTTTTTAGTTGGGGCCTCACTGGGTTGCCCAGGCTGGAGTGCAGTGGCACGATCACAGCTCAACTCAACAGCCTCGATCTCCTGGGCTCAGGCGATCCTTCTGCCTCAGCCTCCCTAGTAGCTGGAAGTACAGGCGCACGTCACCACTCCTGAATTATTATTACCTTTTTCTATTTTTGTAGAGACGAGGTCTTGCTATGTCGCCCAGGCTGTCCTTGAGCTCCTGAGCTCAAGCAATCCTCCCTTCTTGGTCTCCCAAAGTGCTGGAATTACAGGCGTGAGCCACCACGCCCAGCCTAAGTAGAAACCATATTATCAGCAAAATAAATCACAGCGCGTTGGACATATTTTATACATTTAACCAGACTTTTTAGTTAATATTAGTCATATAAAATGGTAGACAGGAAGGTTAGGATTTGCAATTTCTCTGCACCCTTTCAAACTGATTCTTTCTTTAGAAATAGACATTTCTTCCACCCTCTTCAGCTCTCTCTGTTTCTTCCCCAAAATATATATCCCACTTGCCTACAAATGTCTGAACCTCTATCTATCGTCAGTCTTTGAGTAAATGGTTGTCTCTTTCCTATTCTTCTAACATGTAAATATCCCACAGAAAGGTAATATATTAACTTCTTTGTTTTTTTTTTTGAGTCGGAGTCTCACTCTGTCTCCCAGGCTGGAATGTAGTGGCACACTCATGGACACCGCAGCCTCAACCTGCTGGTCTATGGTGATCCTTCCGCTTCAGCCTCCAAGCACCTGGAACTACAGGCGCACGCCACCATGCCTGGCTAAATTTTTGATTTATTGCAGAGATGAGGGCTTGCCTAGTTGCCCAGGCTGGCCTTGAACCCTTAGGTTCAGGCAATCCTCTCACCTCGGCCTCCCAAAGTGCTGGGATTATAGGCATGAGCCACCGTGCCTGGCCTTATATTAACTTCTTAACACAAGGATAGCCAATTCGATGCAAGTTCCAGGTATGCTGCCAGTCTGTGGCAGGTGTTGCTAATATGTCGAGCATGCTTTCTTTTTTTTTGAGTTGGAGTCTCACTCTGTCGCCCAGACTGGAGTGCAGTGGCC
>NW_007257714.1:282131-284362 GCF_000164805.1 Carlito syrichta | reverse complement strand
ACAGGCGCGCGCTACCACGCCCGGCTGAGTTTTGATTTATTGTAGAGATGAGGTCTCGCTAAGTTGCCCAGGCGGGTCTCGAACCCGGAGGCTCAGGCAATCCACTCACCTCAGCCTCCCAAAGACAGGGGATTACAGACAGCCACCGAGCCCGGCTTTCTTCTTCCTTTTTAGAGTCAGAGTCTCACTCTGTTGGCCAGGCCGGATTGCAATGGCATGGTCATGGCTCACCACAGCTTCGAAGACCGGGGTTCAAGCAATCTCCCTGCTTCAGCCTCTCAAATAGCTGGGACTCCTGGTGCACTACCATGCCTGGTTAATTTTTTGATTTTTTTGTAGCAATGAGATCTTGCTACATTGCCCAGGCTGGTCTTGAACTCCTGGGCTCAAGTGATCTCCCACCTTGACCTCTCAAAGTGCTGGGATTACAGGTGTGAGCCACCACATCCAGCACATTCATCTTCTGAACCATTTTCCAGCTTCCAAGTAGCTGGAACCACAGGTGCACGCCACCACTCCTGGCTAATGTTTGGATATATTGTAGAGGTAAGGTCTTGTCAAGTTGCCCAGGCTGGTCTTGAACCCGTGGGCTCAGGTAATCCTCTCGCCTCGGTCTCCCAAAGTGCTGGGATGACAGGCCATTTTCTGTTGCTCTTTTTTTGGTAGATAAGTATCTTGGGGGTGGGGCAATTCTAAGCAGTGAAAGCAGAGGCGAGATATGTCTAATGGGTGGATGGGTGGACAGGTGAGTGGGTGGGAAGATGTGTGGACAGGTGGACTGGTGGCTGGGTGGTGCATGGACAGGTGGACAAGCAGATAGGTGGGTGAGTGGACGGTGAGTGGGTGGGTAGATGGGTGGACAGGTGGACTGGTGGCTGGGCGATGTATGGATGGATGGGTGGACAGGTGACTGGGTGGTGGGTGGACTGGTGGACAGGTTTGTGAGTGGGTGAGTGAGTGGACAGGTAGATGGAGAAGTGGCTGAATGGATGGATGTGTCTGACAGATCGTTTGGGTCCTGTCAGTTGAGGCTACCATGTGAGGTTAGGCGACGCCATCACTAGTCTCTATACAACCTCCTTGAGGTCTGGGCCGGTCCGCTACCTGACAGAGAACATTCCAGGAGCTTTTCCGTGGTTTTGCCATGTTCAGGGAGATTTACATACCAGGCGTGCCAATGGCTTCACGGGGGTCCAGAAACCCCGTGGGAGAGAACAGAACTCCGTCGAGAGTCGCAAGCCAGACCCGTCCCGACGGCCTCCTCGAAGGCCGCTGGACAGGAAGGAGACACAGGAGGACCTTGTGGCAGAGGCGGACTGAGGTGGGACTTGAGACTGCAGGGAGCCTGTTCCGGGGTGGCTGGTCTTGGCTACCCCGGTCTCCAGTGGCTTTGGGGAGAGCACGTGTGCCTGGGAAGAGGAGGGCCACAGTGCACAGGAAAGAAAAGAGGAAACCGTGTCACCAGGGGCCACCAGCTCTGTCTTGGGAGCCCCTTCCCCCTTGGTTGGTGGCATGAAGTGATAGGACTCCGTGGAGCCAAGGGACAGCGCTTGCCACGGCCTTTGATTGTGAGATGGACAGCCCTTAACTCACCTGCAGCGCACCGGTCATATGTGGGTGGCATGTGTTGGTTTGTTACTAACTCAGCAATCCTCTCAACATTAGTAATTCTCTCTGCTCATATCATCGCTCTCTCTCGTTTTAAAAGAAAAAGCTGAGTTAAAAAACAGGACTAGGGCTGGGTACGGCCCATGTCTATAATCCTAGCACTTTGGGAGGCGGAGGTGAGGGGATTACCTGAGCTCAGGGGTTTGAGACCAGCCTGAGCAACATGGCAAGACCTTGTTTCGACAATAAATCAAAAAATTAGCTGGCCGTGGAGGCGCACACCTATGGCTCCAGTTACTTGGAAGGCTGAGACGGAAGGATCGTCTGAACCCAGCAGGTCGAGGCTGTGGTGGCTGTGAGTGTGCCACTGCACTCCAGCCAGGGCGACAGAGTGAGACTCTGACTCAAAAAAAACAAACAAGAAAAAAACAGGCCCGGTGAGGTGGCTCAGTCTGTAATCCCAGCACTTTAGGAGGCCAAGGTGAGAGGATTACAGGCGTGCGCTACCACGCCCAGCTAATTTTTTTTAAATTTTATTGTAGAGATGAGGTCTCGCCTGCCAGGGCGGATCTCGAACCTGTGGGCTCAGGCAATCCACTCACCTCAGCCTCCCAAAGGCACAG
>NW_007257714.1:272505-282080 GCF_000164805.1 Carlito syrichta | reverse complement strand
GGCCGTGAGTGTGTCACTGTACTCCAGCCTGGGCAACAGAGTGAGACTCCAACTCAAAACAAACAAACAAAAACAAACCAGGCTGGGTGTGGTGGCTCACACCTGTAATCCCAGCAGTTTGGGAGGCTGAGAGATGGGAGGATTGCTTAAACCCAGGAGTTCGAGATTATTATGGACATCATAATGAGACCTCATCTCTACACACACACAAAAATTAGTTATTATCATAGGTCAGTGATTCTTAAACTCCAGCTTGCATCAGACTTACCTGAAGGGCTTGTTTTTTGTTTGTTTTGTTTTGTTTTTTGAGTTGAAGTCTCACTCTGTCACCCAGACTGGAGTGCAGTGGCCGCTCCCGGCCACCGCAGCCTCGACCTGCTGTGCTCCGGTGATCCTTCCGCCTCAGCCTTCCAAGCAGCTGGAGTTACAGGTATGCGCTACCACGCCCGGCTGATTTTTTTATTTATTGTAGAGATGAGGTCTCCAAGTTGCTCAGGCGGGTCTCGAACCCGCGGGCTCAGGCAATCCACTCACCTCGACCTCCCAAAGTGCAGGATTACAGGCTGAGCTACTGAGCCCGGCTGAAGGGCTTGTTAAAACATAAATTAAAAGGCCAGTTATGGTGGTTCTAGCCTGTAATTCCAGCACTTTGGGAGACTGAGGTGTGAGGATTGCCTGAGCCCACAGGTTCGAGACCAGCCTGGGCAACTTGGTGAGACCTGGTCTCTACAATAAATCAAAAAATGAGCCAGGAATGGTGGCGCATGCCTGTAGGTCCAGCTACTTGGAAGGCTCAGGCGGAAGGATCACCTGAGCCCAGCAGGTTGAGGCTGTAGTGGCCGTGTGTGTGCCACTGAACTCCAGCCTGGGCACCAGAGTAAGACTCCAACTAAAAAAAAAAGAAAAGAAAACACAAATTGCAAAGTCTCACCCCCCCCAGAGTTTCTGATTCAGCAGGTATAAGGTAGGCCGAATAATTTTATTTTGAGTTGGAGTCTCACTCTGTCACCTAACCTCAACCTGCTGGACTCAATTGATCCTTCCACCTCAGCCTTCCAAGTCGCTGGAACCACAGGCGGGCACCACCACCCATGGCTGATTTTTTTTTTTTTTAATTTATTGTAAAGATGAGGCCTTGCCAAGTTGCCTAGTCTGGTCTCGAACCTGTGGGCTCAGACAGCTCCCAAAGTACTGGGATTACAGGCGTGAGCCACTGGGCCCAGCAAGAATTTGTACTTTTAATAAGTCCTTTGGAGGTTCTGATGTTGCTTTGAGAATCTCTGCTGTAGAAAGTTTTCTGGACAAGGGAGACCTTGGCTGCAAAGATTTTGGAGACCAGATTAGAACACAAGATAAGCAGCCCCTACCATCAAATAGTATCCTGACAAGGTGTGTTCCTAGTTAGGGCCCTGTATTTGTTTTCGAGGGCTACCATAGCAAAATATCACAGACTGGGTGGCCTGAACAACAGAAGTGTGTTTTCTCACAGTTCTGGAAGCTAGACATTCAAGATCAAAGCGTCCACAGGACTGGCTTCTTCTGCAATCTCTCTCAGCTCAGAAGATAGTTATCTGTCCTGTGTCTTCACATGGCTTCTCTCTGTGTCCAAATTTTCTCTTCTTATAAGGAAGGCATCGGTTATACCAGATTAGGGCCCACCCTAATGACCTCATTCTAACTTAATTAGAAGCTCTTTAAAGACCCTAGCATATCCAGTTGGGTGCACTGGCTCACATCTGTAATTCCAGCCACTTTGGGAGCCCGAGGTGGGAGGACTGCTTGAGACTAGGAGTTCGAGACCAGCCTGGACAACATAGTGAGAGCCCATCTGTACAAAAAAAAAAAAAAAAAAAATTAACCAGGCACAGTGGCGTTCACCTGTACAGCCTGGGCAACAGAGACTAGACTCAAAAAAATAAAAATAAAAAATATAAAGGATCTTATTTCCAATTATAGTCATGCTCTGAGGTACTAGGGGTTAAGATTTTAACATATACATTTCTGGGGGACACAATTCAGTCTACAACATGTCCCTCATATACAACCTTCCTAAGATTTTCCAAGGATTTTTACATCTAATAATAACAGATCTAAGAAGACTCCTTCTGAGGCCCTCCCTCAGATCCTTGGCTTGACTCAAATCCTTACAAAACTACAAATAAGGGACATTGTCAAGGCTGTTCGAGCTTCGAACTTGATCACATTATTTAAGATCTAAGAAAGAACATTTGCTATTTTTTCTTTTTCTTTTCTTTTCTTTTTTTTTTTTTGAGTGGGAGTCTCATACTGTCACCCAGGCTGGAGTGCAATGACACGCTCATGACCACCACAGCCTCGACTTGCTGGGCTCAGGCGATCCTCCCGCCTCAGCCTGGAACCACCATGCTCGGCTAATTTTTCTTAATTTACTTTAGAGATGAGGTCTCGCCATGTTGCTCAGGCTGGTCTCGAACTCCTGGGCTCAGACAATTCTCTCACCTTGGTCTCTCAAAGTGCTGGGATTATAGGCGTGAATCACCGCGCCCGGTCTTTTTTTCTTTTTTTTTGATGGTGAAGAAAACAGACTGTTTATTTAATCAGTGTGACAGAAATCTAGGGACATATGTGACTGCTGTTTTCAGATATTTGCAGGGCTGGCCTGGAGAAGAGGCATTATACAGGGCTAGTATTAAGGTTTATTAGACTAAAAAGTGTCCATTTGAAAGTGGCTTATTGAACTTGGAAGCAGAGTAAATGGAACTGATTCATCTTTCAGGAACTGATTCATCTTTCAGGATCATAGTTTCTGATCCCGAAATCCAGGTGATCATCTCATGCATGGTTTAGCACATGTTTTGAAAACATGACAATGTTTTGAATTAGAACTCTAGCTGGGCACAGTGGCTTACGCTTATAATCCCAGTGCTTTGGAAGGTGGAGGTGAGAGGATTGCTTGAGCCCAGGGGTTCTAGATCAACCCAGGCAACTTGACGAGACCTCAACTCTACAATAAATCAAAAAATTAACTGGGCATGGTGGTGGACGCCTGTATTTCCAGCTACTTGGAAGGCTGAGGGGGAAGGATCGCCTGAGCCCAGCAGGTCGAGGCTGCAATGGCCGTGAGCATGCCACTACACTCCAGCCTGGGTGACCAGAGTGAGACTCTGACTCAAAAAAAAATAAAATAAATAAAATAAATAAAAATAAATTAGAACTCCTCAAGAATATCTGGGAATATGATTGCTGTAAAAATGGAAATCATTCATTTGTTTATCTTTTCTTTTCTTTTCTTTTTTTTTTTTTTGGAGTTAGAGTTGCATTATATCTCCCAGGCTGGAATGCAGTGACACACTCACGGCCACTGCAGCCTCCACCTGCTGGGCTCAGGCGATCCTTCTGCTTCAGCCTTCCAAGTAGTTGGAACCACAGGCATGTGCCACCATGCCCGGCTAATTTTTTTTTTTTTTTTTTGGTAGAGATGAGGTCTCACCATGTTGCCCAGGCTAGTCTCAAACCCATGGGCTCAGACAGTCCTCTCGCCTCTGCCTCCCAAAGTGCTGGGATTACAAGCATGAACCACTGCACCCAGCCAAAAGACATTCTTTTCAATAAATGGTGCAGGAAAAAATGAATTTCCATATACAGAAGAATGAAACTGAACCCTTGTCTCTTATCATAGTAAAAAACATCAGAGCGTGCCACTGCACTCCAGTCTGGGTGACAGAGTGAGACTCCAACTAAAAAAAAAAAAAATCAAATGGATTAAAGACTCAAGACTATAAAAATCGTAGAAACAACTTTAGGAAAAACTCTTTTGGACATTGGCCTAGGCAAAGAATTCATGGCTTAGACCTCAAAAGCACAGTCAACAAAAACCAAAGTAAACAAATGGAACAGCAAAAGAAAGAATCAGCAGAGTAAACAGAAAACTTGCAGAATGGGAGAAAATATTTGCAAACTATGCATCTGACAGGGGACTAATATCCAGAATTTACAATTCAAACAACAACCCAAAACAAATAATCCCATTAAAAAGTGAGCATAGGACATGCCTAGGTATCTTTCAAAAGAAGATGCCCAAACAGCCAACAAGCATATGAGAAAATGTTCAACATTACTAATCATCAGATACAACGCAAATTAAAATCACAATGAAATACCATCTTGTACCAGTCTCAGAATGGTTATTATTTTGTTTGTGAGTTGGAGTCTCACTCTGACACCCAGGTTGGAGTGCAGGGACACACTCATGGCCATCGCAGCCTCGACCCGCTGGGCTCTGTCGATCCTTCAGCCTCACCTTCCAAGTAGCCAAAACTACAGGCACGCGCACCCATGCCCTGCTAATTTTTGACTTATTGTAGAGATGAGGTCTCACAAAGTTGCCCAGGCTGGTCTCAAACCCCTGAGCTCAGGCATTCCTCCTGCCTCGGCCTCCCAAATTACTAGGATTACAGGCTTAAGCCACCGTGTTTGGCCTCAAATATGCTTCTTCTTTTTTTTTTTTCTTTTTTGAGTTGGAGTCTCACTCTGTCGCCCAGACTGGAGTGCAGTGGCCGCTCCTGGCCACCACAGCCTCGACCTGCTGGGCTCCGGCGATCCTTCCGCCTCAGCCTTCTGAGTCGCCGGAATTACAGGCACGCACTACCATGCCCGGCTGATTTTTTGATTTATTGTAGAGATGAGGTCTCGCCAACTTGCCCAGGCAGGTCTCGAACCCATGGTCTTGGGCAGTCCACTCACCTCAGCCTCCCAAAGGCGCAGGATTGCAGGCTGAGCCACTGAGCCTGGCTAAACATGCTTCTTAAAAACACACACATACAGCAAACATTTGTAAAAAAGCAGAAAACACTATTCGGCCCATTATGTGTGCTTTATTAATGTTATGATATAAATATACCTGTCCTTGGCTTTGAGAAGCTCATGGTACTAGCAGGTCCCGAGCGATACATGAAGAAATATTTCAGTACAATGGAAGGAAGGTCTAAGGGCAGTGGTGGACTCTGCTGCAGGATGGTATCCAACTCCTGGGCTCAAGCAATCCTCCCACCTTGGCCTCCCAAAGTGCAGGGATTAGGTGTGAGCCGCTGCACCTAGCCTTGCTGCCGGACGGTATACAGTAGGCTGGGGACAGATGACGTGTGTTTTGCCACATACGGCTTCCCTCCACAGAACCATGCTGGAAAAAATTCAGTAAGTGTTTATCCTTCCTTTTTACAGCTACTACTATAAAAACAAACTCCATTATGGTAACATGTTATTACTGCAAATGGTTTTCAAAAACTTTTCTATCCAATTTAAACGATAGTGAAACTTGTTCAGGAGACCACTTGCTTGAACTTTACAGGGTACAGGAGTAATTTATGTGCAAACAGGATTGGGCAACCGCTCGACTGTGTGAAACCCTGGGTGGGGCACCCTGCAAACCAGATGTGGCAATAACCTTGGAAGCAGAGAGTAGCCAGCTTAAACTGGTGTGCGTGAGACTTTGCTCAGTTTTAAAACTGAAGGTTCCACTTCCCCAAAATTCATTTAGTATTGGGCAAAAGTTGAAAATTGTTACAATCATTCTGATAGGAAATGGAAGCTTTAAAAAGAAACATGCCACTGCACTCCAGCCTGGACAACAGAATGAGACTCCAACTAAAAAAAAGAAAAAAAAGAAAAGAAAACATAACTATTAGACCAGGCTTGGTGGCTCAGCCTGTAATCCTAGCACTTTGGGAGGCTGAGGCTAGAGGATTGCCTGAGTCCGCAGGTTCAAGGCCAACCCAGGCAACGTGGTGAGATCTCGTCTCTACAAGAAATCAAAAATTAGCCAGGCGTGGTAGCGTGCACCTGTAGTTATGGCTACTTGGAAGGCTGAGGCGGAAGGATCAGCGGAGTCCAGCAGATCGATGCTGGGGTGGTCATAAGTGTGCCACTGCCCTCCAGCCTGGGTGATGCAGTGAGACTCTGACTCAAAAAACAAACAAACAAAAAAGAAAACATAGCTATTAGGCCTTGTGGTTTGGAGAGAACTGGTCAATAGGGTTGAAATCTGACCAGGCACAGTGGCTCACGTCTATAATCCCAGCACTTTGAAAGGCCAAGATGGGAGGATCGTTTGAGCCCAGGAGTTTAAATAAATAAACAAACAAATAAATAAGGTATAGTTGAAATCAACAGATATTTACTGACTTTTCATTGAGTGGACAACACACACAAGTTTTTGTCCTCTTTTTCTTTTCTTTTCTTGAGCCGGGGGTCTCACTTAGTTGCTCAGGCTAGAGTGCAGTGGCATGAGCACAGCTCATTGCACCTTCATTTTCTGGGCTCAGGTGATTTCCTGCCTCAGGCTCCTGAGTAGCTGGGACTATAAGTATCCACCACCACTCCTAGGTATTTAGAAAAATTTTTTGGGCTTCTGCACTAGACAGGGGTCCAGTCTCTCTCTCTCTCTCTCTCTTTCTCTCTTTCTTCTTCCCCCCAATCGCCGATGCTGTCTCCACCTTTGGGGTTCTCTGAACCCGGCTGGAGCTGGACTCCGGCAGAAAATGATAGAGCAAAATACTGGAATTTTCTGGATCCCTGAATACACACTAGAATCTTGTCTCCCCAACCAACTGTATTGGATTATGGTTTAAAGGAAAATGAGAGTTTATTTTCTCAGTCTTTAAAAAAAATTTTTTTTCTTGGAGAGATGAGGTCTCTCTATGTTGCCTAGACTGGTCTTCAACTCCTGGACTCAAGCAATCCTCCTGCCTCAGCCTTCCAAAGTGCTGGGATTTTAGTCACGAGTTATCACACCCAGTCTTGTTCCTGTTTTTAATAAGCTACAATTTGAATCAGGGAATAAGAAATAAACCCTTGTAAATGTAAATCAAGGTGCATTTATATATTGGTTCGAGAGAAGAGAAATGACGTTACAACATGGCTAATGGCCAAATCAACTTTCCACTCTAGAATTGCTGTGGGAATGGCATTCAGAGGAAAGGAAGACCCTTTGCTGGGGCTGGAGCATTCGTGGGGAGCTGTTAAAATGGTTGTCCTTCACAATGGTTCCAGAAAACGGGAGGGATTTGATACGTGGAGATGAAGGGAAGAGCATGGCAGGTGGACAGCACAGCACAGGTAAGCCACAGACGTGGGGTGGCAAAGACAGAAGGTAAACCCAAGGGAAAGGGTTGGCACATTAAAAGGAGGAGGAGCTGGGCTTGGTGGCTCATGCCTGTAATCCCAGCACTCTGGGAGGCCGAGGTAGGAGGATCGCTTGAGCCCAGGAGTTCAAGACCAGCCTGGGCAACGTAGCGAGACCTCGTCTCTACCAAAAATTTAAAAATTAGGCAGGTATGGTGGCTCGTGCCTGTAGACCCAGCTACTCGGGAGGCTGAGGCAGGAGGATTGCCTGAGCCCAGGAGGCTGTGGTGAGCTGTGATCGTGCTGTTGCACACACTCCAGCCTGGGTGACAGAGTGACTCGGGCTCAAAAAAAAAAAAAAAAGAGGAAGAGAAAGAAGAAGAAGGAGATGGAGGAGAGAAAGCAGCAAGATAAAGTCAGTAACTGGTGACGCGCTGCAGTATTAAGCATGGGCTGGAAGACATCTGTCAGACGACCATCCTCTCTCCCTGCGTGAAGAAACACTAACTTCGTTGGGCATGGTGGCTCACGCCTGTAATCCCAACACTTTGGGAGGCAGAAGCGAGAGGATTGCCTGAGCCTAGGGTTCGAGACCAGCCTGGGCAACATGGCAAGAACGCATCTCTACAATAAATAAAAAATTAGCTGGCCTGGTGGCGCGCGCCTGTGGTTCCAGCTACTTGGAAGGCTGAGGCGGAAGGATCGCCTGAGCCCTGCAGGTTGAAGCTGCGGTGGCCGTGAGAGTGGCCACTGCACTCCAGCCTGGGAGACAGAGTGAGACTTCAACTCAAAAAAAAGAGAAACACTACCTTTCTCCCTAAGTCTATTTCTAAACCCTAAATATAATGGGGTATGGTAGCCTTTTGCTTTGGAGGTCTATTTGGTTGGCTATCTTTCCCTTGAGAATCGGCATCAAAGCTTCTAGGCCGTAAGTCCTGGGCCCTCGAGAGCACCCCCAATGCCTCCTTCTACTGATAAAAGAGGTCACAGGGTCATTGGATTCAAGGGGAACGTGGGTACACAGGTGGTATGGCTCAGTGGGGTCATCCATGTGACAGTCCACCACATTCTTCCTTCAGCTTTCTGTCCAAGACTCTTCAGCCAAAACACACCCTAAGCTCTGAGACTTATTTTTTTTTTGAGTCAGAGTTTCACTCTGTCGCCCAGATTGGAGTGTAGTGGCATGCCGCTCCTGGCCCACGTAGCCTCGACCTGTTGGACTCAGGCGATCCTTCTGCCTCAGCCTTCCAAGTAGCTGGAACTACAGGTGCACGCCACCACGCCTGTCTGCTTTTTGGTGTGTGATTTATTGTAGAGATGAGGTCTCACCAAGTTGCCCAGGCTGGTCTCGAACCCTTGGGCTCAGTCAAGCCTCCCTGCTCTTCCCCTCAAAGTGTTGGGATTACAGGCATGAGCCACCGTACCCGGCTTTACCTAACATTGCATTTTTTGCACCTTGGCTTGGAGGAAGCATCTCCCCTGGCTCCAATCCCCTCCCTCGCCCAAAAGAGAGCCTCACAGGACGTTAAGTCTATTGAGTCCTAAAGGGACAGCCATGTAAGGATGAATCCAGGCCCCTCCTCTGCCTGAAACAGAGTATCTGGAAAGGGAAGGTTGTGTTTGGACTTGAGACACAGGGGCTGGCCGGCTGCCCGTGTCTTTCCTGCGAGGGAGCCTGGGATTCTCCATCATATCTTCAAGGAATGGTACTGGAAGCAGGGAATTTGCCTCTTAGTCACCCACAGCACAGTAGGCTGTGGCACCACAGGGCATCTGGGAGCTCCCAGGGGTAATGTGAGACCCAGCAAGACTGGGAAGATTTGAGGTTGATAGAGCTGTGGTTTCCTGAGTCCGACGATGCCAGATAAATGCTTTTCATGTGTCACACTGTGGCGTTTCATATGATTATTAATTAATTAGTTAATTGAGTTGAAGTCTCACTCTGTCGCCCAGGCTGGAGTGCAGTGGCACAATCACAGCTCACCGCAGCCCCGACCTTCTGGACTCAGGTGATCCTTCTACTTCAGCCTCCTAAGTACCTGTGAGACTACAGGTGTGTACCACCACACCTGGCTAATTTTTTGCTTTTTTTTTTTTATAGGGAGAGTCTTGCTATGTTGCCCAGGCTGGTCTTAAACTCTTGGGCTCAAGCAATTCTCCCGCTTTAGCCTCCTAAAATGCTGGGATTGCCGGGCTCGGTGGCTCAGCCTGTAATCCCGCGCCTTTGGGAGGCTGATGAGGGGATGGCCTGAGCCCGCGGGTTTGAGACCCGCCTGGGCAGCGAGACCTCATCTCTACAATAAATCAAAAAAGTCAGCCGGGCGTGGTAGTGCATGCCTGTAGTTTCGGCTACTTGGAAGGCTGAAGCAGAAGGATCGCCAGAGCCCAGCGGGTCGAGGCTGCGGTGGCTGGGAGCGGCCACTGCACTCCAATCTGAACGACAGAGTAAGACTCCAACTCAAAAAAAAAAAAAAAAA
>NW_007257714.1:264399-271354 GCF_000164805.1 Carlito syrichta | reverse complement strand
GGCTCAGCAAGTAATCCCGCGCTTTTGGGAGGCTGAGGTGAGTGGATTGCCTGAGCCCACGGGTTCGAGACCCGCCTGGGCAGCGAGACCTCATCTCTACAATAAATCAAAAAATCAGCCGGGCGTGGTAGCGCGTGCCTGTAATTCTGGCTACTTGGAAGGCTGTGGCGGAAGGATCGCTGGAGCCCAGCAGGTCGAGGCTGCGGTGGCCGGGAGTGGCCACTGCACTCCAGTCTGGGCGACAGAGTGAGACTCCAACTCAAAAAAAAAAAAAAAAAAAACAAAATTCATATGCTGAAACCCTAACCTCCAAGATGCTAGTATTAAGAGGCAGGACGAGCCAGGTGTGGTGGCTCATGCCTATAATCCCAGCACTTAGGAAAACCGAGGTGAGAGGATTGCCTGAGACCACGGGTTTGAGACCAGTCTGGGCAATTTGGAGAGATCTCATGTCTACAGTAAATTAAAAAATTAGCCAGGCATGGTGGCGCACGTCTGTAGTTCCAGCTACTTGGAAGGCTGAGGCAGAAGGATCTTCTGAGTCCAGCAGGTCAAGGCTGTGGTGCTTGAGACTCCAACTCAAAAAAAAAAAAAAAAAGCCGGGGCTGCTGGGCGTAGTGGCTCACATCTGTAATCCCAGGACTTTGGGAGGCTGAGGCAAAGAATTACTTGAGCCCAGAAGTTTGAGACCAGCCTGAGCAACATGGCAAGACCTTGTCTCTACAATTAAAGCAAACAAACAGACAAAAAACTAGGTGCAGTGGCTCACACTTGTAATTGTAATCCTAGCACTTTGGGAGGCCAAGGCAGGAGGACTGCTTGAGCCTAAGAGTTTGAGACTAGCCTGGGTAACTTGGCAAGACCTTGTCTCTACAATAAATAAATTTAAAAAGCCACATGTGATGGCGTGCACCTGTGGTTCCAGTTACTTGGAAAGCTGGGGCAGAAGGATCACCTGAACCCAGAAGGTCGAGGCCGAGGTGGCCGTGAACGTGCCATTTCACTCCAGCCTGGGAGACAGAGTGAGAATCCGACTCCAATAAAACAAAACAAAACAAAACTTAGCCGAGCATGGTGTTGCACGCCTGTAGTCTTAGCTACTCAGGAGGCTGAGGCGGAAGGATGGCCACGGTCCAGGAGATTAAGGTTGCCGTGAGCCAGGATCTTACCACTGCATTCCAACCTGGGCGACAGAGAGAGTTCAAACCCCACCGCCCCTGCAAAAAACAGGGAGGGCCTTTGGGAGGTGCTTAGATGATAAGGCCAGAGCCTTCATAAATGAGATTAATGCCCTAATGAAAGAGGCTCCTGGCCAGGCTGGTGGCTCATGCGTATAATCCCAGCACTTTGGGAGGCCAAGGCAAGAGGACCGCGTGAGCCCAGGAGTTTGAGACCAACCTAGGCAACATGGTGAGACCATGTCTCTAAAAAACAAAAAATTAGCCGGGGTTGTGTCTGTAGTCCCAGCTTCTCCAGGAGGCTAAGGCAGAAGGATCACTTGAACCCAGGAGGTCAGGGCTGCAGTGACCGTGAGTGTGCCACTGTACTCCAGCCTGGGCGACAGAGGGAGACCCTGACTCAGGAAAAAACAAAGAAAAGAGACTCAGAGAGTGAGTTAACACCTTGCTGTAGGACACAGCAAGAAAGCAGCCAGCTACTGCTGTCTACAACCAGAGCATTGGCCTTCACAACACATCGAACTGCTGGTACCTTGGTCTTGGACTTCCCAGACTCCAGAACAGTGAGAAATAAATTTCTGTTGTTGATAAGGTCCTCAGTTTATGACTTTATTTTTTTGAGTTGGAGTCTCACTCTACTGCCCAGGCTGGAGTGCGGTGGCATGCTCATGGCCGCTGCGCAGCCTCGACCTGCTGGGTTCAGGCGATCCTTCCGCCTTAGTCTTCCAAGTAGCTGGAACAATAGGTGAGCATCACCACGTGCAACTACTTTTTTTGATTTATTATAGAGACGAGGTCTCACCAAGTTGCCCAGGCTGGTCTCAAACCCATGGACTCAGACAATCCTCTCGCCTCCGCCTTTCAAGTGCTGGGATTACAGGCATGCGCCACCATGCCCGGCTAATTTTTTGATTTATTCTAGAGATGAGGTCTCACCAAGTTGCCCTG
This sequence comes from Carlito syrichta, assembly GCF_000164805.1. Classification (NCBI taxonomy): domain Eukaryota; kingdom Metazoa; phylum Chordata; class Mammalia; order Primates; family Tarsiidae; genus Carlito; species Carlito syrichta. The sequence goes on along the minus strand of NW_007257714.1, from coordinate 269,228 downwards.
ACTGGTCTTGAACCCCTGAGCTCAGGCAATCCTCTCACCTCTGCCTCCCCAAGTGCTGGGAAGACAGGCGTGAGCCCCCACTCCCAGCATGTGGTATTTTCTTATAGCAACTAGAATGAACTAAGACAGCGGCTCTACATGTGTTTCCGAGTCACACCAGTGTGTCCATACCTACATGTCCATAACTTTGACAGAAAGACAGCAGAGGCGAACTTAGAAAGGACAGAGTCTCTCCAACCGGCTTGAGAAGACCCAGTTACGTGAGGAGAATGGGCTGCTGGACCATCAGTCTTCTCAGAAAGTTCTCGGAGTTGCCTTCAGATTCTGCCTGTGACAAATGAGCAGAGCCATCACTGTTCTTTGCTTTGGAGACTGAGAGTTACTTCCTGCAGCGATTAGATCTGGCTCAGCAGTGTCTTCTCATCCCAAGCCTGCAAGATGGCTACCTCCACACAGTCCATCTGGCTCCAACAAGCCTCCCTTATCTCACTGCTGCTGGCAGTGGGGTTTACGCCTCTAATTTCTTCAAGCCAATTTATATACATCATAGTCTCCTAATTACATAGTTCTCTGCATCACAAAGCCCAGGAGCCAATTTGGTGAGTTGGTGCATGCCCCTGGGTTTACTTCTGCTGGCATCCATCTTCCTTCTTAGAAAAGCACCAGTTCATCCAAGACAGAAAATTGCTGCTAAGGGTCAGGTGTGGCAGCCCACGCCTGTAATCCCAGCACTTTGGGAGGCCGAGGTGGGAGGATTGCCTGAACCCAGGAGTTTGAGACCAGCCTGGGCAACATAGTCCAAACTCATCTCTACAAAAAATTAAGGATCGCCTGAGCCCAGGAGTGTGAGGCTGCGGTGAGCTGTGATTGTGTCACTGCACTTCAGCCTGGGTGACCGAGATGACTTAAAAAAAAAATAGCCTGACTTGAAAAAAAAAGTCTTGGCTCATTTGGTCAGCCCAGGGGACGTAAGGCTGATAGCAGCTCACAGTATTTCTTTTTCCAAATGTGTCTCTGTTTTGGTGAGGAATCAAATCTCAGATTAATAAAACCACAGGACCTGGGTGTGGTGGCTCACACCTGGAATCCCAGCACTTTGAGGCTGAGGCGAGAAGATTGCCTGAGCCCGCGGGTTCGAGAAAGTCTGCGCAACATGGCAAGTCTCTACAATAAATTTTAAAAAGCTAACCGGGCGTGGTGGTGCGTGCCTGTGATTTCAGCTACTTGGAAGGCTGTGGCTGAAGGATCTCCTGAGTCTAGCAGGTCGAGACTGCGGTGGCCGTGAGCGTGCCACTGCACTCCAGCCTGGGCAGCAGAGTGAGACTCCGACTTAAAAAAAAGACCCACAGGGAGTATTGGCAGTAGAACAGAATTTCAAGTGTCACCTGACAGCAGCAGACAGGGAGAACTCGCAGGTGCTGCTTGGGTCTGTAGAATCATTCCACGGAGACAAAAGTGACGTCTGCCTACATTTAAAGCAGCCCTGTCTGCCGGTTTGGGAGCCAAGATGGCTGACTTTGGGATTAGATCTTACACTGATTCTTCAGCCCTGAAAAAAGTTCCCTGTGGATTTGTAACCTTATAATTTCCAGGAAAAGGGTCAGGCGTGGTGGCTCACGCCTGGAATCCCAGCCCTTTGGGAGGCTGAAGTGAGAGATCGGCTTGAGTCCAGAAGTTCGAGATTAGTCTAGGCAACATAGTGAGATTTCGGCTCTACAAAAAAAAAAAAAAAATTAGTCAAGTGTGGTGGTGCACACCTGTATGCCTGGGCGACAAAGCAAGAGTCTTAAAAAAAAAAAAAACACCCAATAACAAAGATGTCTCCTGGAATTTTGCACAGACTGTCCTCTCACTGTCCCTGCTATCTCTTCCTCTCTGCCCATATGAAGCCCTGACCAAGAGAGTTTCACTCGTGGAACAGTTTACCCGCCCAGGGTGTTTGTCAGCATTGCATGTGTCCTGCTTGGGTAGGCATCAAATGAATGAATTCATTGAACATATACTGAAGCTGTCTGTGTTTTGAGCCCTATGATAGGTGCTGAGGAGTCAGAGATGAAAAGACACAGCCCCTGCCATGAGGGGTTTATAGCCCAGTAAGAAGACAATCATGCTGGGTGTGGTGGCTCATGCCTGTAATCCCAGCACTTTGGGAGGCGGAGGCGAGTGGATTGCCTGAGCCCACGGGTTTGAGACCAGCCTGGGCAACTTGGCAAGACCTCGTCTCTACAATAAATAAAAAAATCAGCCAGGTATGGTGGTACCTGCCTGTGATTCCAGCTACTTGGAAGGCTGAGACAGAAGGATTGCCTGAGTCCAGCAGGTTGAGGCTGTGGTGGCCATGAGCGTGCCACTGCACTCCAGCCTGGGTGACAGAGTGAGACTCCTACTCAAAAGATAAGATATAAAAATAAAAAAGACAATCATGAGAACAGGTAAAAACGAGTGTAGCCTGAATAGTTTTCAATGGGCATAATTAGGTATGCAAGAAACAACCCTTTCCTGAGTTTTGCTATAAGTTATAGACTTGATTTTTTATTTTTATTTTTTTTTTGAGACAGGATCTTGTTCAAGCTGGTCTCAAATTCCTGGGCTCCAGCAATGTCCTCACCTCAGCTGCCAAATAGCTGGTATTACAGGCACACTGTACCACACAGCACCACACTTGGCTCAGTAAACTTGATTTTTTTTTTTTTTTTTTTTAGTCTGGGGTCTTACTCTATCAACCAGGCTAGAGGGCAATGGCACAATCACGGTTCACATAAGCCTCAAACTCCTGGACTCAAAGTATCTTTCCTCCTCAGCCTCCTGAGTAACTAGGACTACAAGTGTGTGCCACCACACTCGACTGATTTTTTAATTTTTTTGTAGAGACAAGGTCTTGCAATGTTGCCTGGGCTCGAACTCCTGGGCTCAAGCAATCCTCCTTCCTTGGTCTCCCAAAGTACTGAGATAACCAGCATAAGACACTGTGCTTGGTCATAAACTTGACTTTTAACTTGAGTCCCCCATTCTGCCTGGTGGCAGAAAGGTCATCTTAGCTGCTAGGGCTTTTTCAGCCCGTCGGACTCTTGCCTCTCTGCCTTCACCCTAGGGTTGCATCTCAATTCTGAGGGCTATGGAGAGACTAATTGGTGTCTAGGTCTCAATGGCCACATTCTTTGTTTTTTAAATTATATTTATAAAAGTATTTTTAAAAACCAGAAGTGAGGTCTCGCTATGTTGCCCAGGCTGGTCTCAAACTCTTGGACTCAGGCAATTCTTCCGCCTCGGCCTCCCAAAGGGCTGGGATTACAGGCATGAGCCACTGTGCCCTGCCTCAAAGGCCTCATTCTATTAGGCCCAGGGTTGCTCTTCCTGTTGGAACCCCCTGAGGTGTTGGTTTTCCCATCAAGTCGCTGGTCAGAAGGTCCAGGTGGTTGTCTGTGGCCATGTCCTCCTTCCTGGCGGAAAGCCTTCCTCAGGCCCATCCATGGTCTCTGTTACCTTCGTAGGTCTACCAGGGCGTGGGAAACCTGAGGCTACATGTCCCCCTGGCCCGAAGCTGTGGGGAGGACGGTGGTCTGTCTCGGTGCTCCCGGCCTCAACACACCCTCCCCGATCTGTACTCTCTGCCCATGCCATGCTGGATGCGGGAAACCCATGGGAGACCGATTTTAGCAATGGGTTCCCTCCGCACTGGGAGACCCCTACCAGCTTGGCAGCTCTGTCATTTCCCCTCACTCACCTCCAGACTGGGTCTAGCAGGGCACTTGTGGGAAGTATTCTTGTTCCTCACCCCTGTCAGAGACCTTAACCTCTTCTAGAGTAGGGAAAACTCACTCTCTTATGAGCATGCTGTTTTCCAAATTTGTTTGCTTGTTTGTTTATTTGAGTCGGAGTCTCACTCTGTCGCTCAGGCTGGAGTGCAGTGGCACGCTCACGGCCACTGCATCCTCTACCTGCTGGACGCAGGTGATCTTTCTGCCTCAGCCTTCCAAGTAGCTGGAACTACAGGCGTGCGCCACCACGCCCGGCTAATTTTTTTGATTTATTGTAGAGACGAGGTCTTGCCAAGTTGCCCAGGCTGGTCTCGAACCCATGGGCTCAGGCAATCCTCTCGCCTCTGCCTCCCAAAGTGCTGGGATTATCGGCGTGAGCCACTGCGCCCGGCCCTGTATATGTTGTTCTTGAGAGTGTAAATTGGAAAACTATCCACAGGCATCAGCATATTCCACTCTTAGGTCTGTATCAGCTGAATTTCTAGATTCACCCACAGATAGCTGCGAGATTTTTCCTAACAGGGCTATTCATAATGGTGGAATCAGCAAACAAGAAACCTAGAAAAATCCGAATGCCCATCAGCAATAGGATTGATAAATTATGGTAAAATCACACAATGGAATACCACTCAGCAATTACAAAAATTTGAATAAAATAAGGCAGTATTAGTAGGAATGGAACATCAAAGGGAGATCAGAGATGTTTCAGGGCTGATGGCTAGGATTGAATGATTCTGTTTTGTGGCCTGAATGTTTGAGTAGATGGATATGACATCCATTGAGATGGGGAAGGATAGCCGGGCTCGGTGGCTCAGCCTGTAATTCCGCGCCTTGGGAGGCTGAGGTGAGTGAATTGCCTGAGCCTGTGGGTTCGAGACCCACCTGGGCAACTTGACGAGACCTCATCTCTACAATAAATCAAAAAATTAGCCGGGTGTGGTAGCGCACGCCTGAAGTTCCAGCTACTTGGAAGGCTGAGGCGGAAGGATCGCCGGAGCCCAGCAGGTCGAGGCTGCGGTGGCCAGGAGCGGCCACTGCACCCCAGTCTGGGCGGCCGAGTGAGACTCCAAT
>NW_007257714.1:263279-264280 GCF_000164805.1 Carlito syrichta | reverse complement strand
AAAAAAAAAAAAAAGTAAAACACAAAACGAGATGGGGAAGGATGAAGGAAGGTCTTCAGGGAAAGGCCAGGAACTCATTTTCGGACATGCTGGAATTCAAAGCACATACTTGTGGAACCTCCATTTGGAAGCACCCAGTAGACAAACTGGATATATAGTTCTGGAGTTCACGAAATAGAGAGAGACAGCTCTTGGATATTAGGAATTGAAACTCATCTACATTCCATTAGTAGAGGAAGACACGGAAAAGGAAAATTTACCCAGAAGAAAGAAACAGTATCAAATGAAAAAAGGGTGCAATGGTGCATGTCCTGATTCCAGCCAAACAGGGGGCTGTGGTGAGAGGATTGCTTGAGCCCAGGAGTTTGAGGCTGTCCTGGGCAGCATAGCAAGACCCTGTCTCAATTTTAAAAAGAATAAAAAAGGGGCAAAGGAGAGACCAATAACAAGACTTAGGACCAATAACAAGACTTCTAGTAGACAAGAAGTCCTCTGAACAAAGACTGGAAAGTGACCAGAGAGAATCAAGAACGGGTTGTGGGATGGAAACCAGGAGAGGAAAAATAAAGCTCCATTCCCACTCTCTGAGACCCATGAGCCAGTGAACTAATTAGAACAGAAGGAAAGTTTATCTCAAGTTGCAAGAAGGGTATAATTTAAGCCAAAGAGTTAAAAGTTCCAGGAGTTTCTTTCTGGTTTTTCCACTTTTGCACAATTCTTCTCCCAAAGCCTGAACTGTCTTTCTGTAAAACAGGCGACTAAGACATTAGTTTATTATATATAACAACATAATTATATATAATATGTGTAATATAATTAGCAGAGTTCCTTTCTCAGATAAATGAAGTTATGTCTATAGTATTCTTTGAAGTAATAGGGAAACAGGACATTTTCAGTGTCTTTCTTTTTTTAAAAGAATCATTTTTCAAGCCGGGCTCGGTGGCTCAGCCTGTAATCCCACGCCTTGGGAGGCTGAGGTGAGTGGATTGCCTGAGCCCGCA
>NW_007257714.1:261368-262614 GCF_000164805.1 Carlito syrichta | reverse complement strand
ACTCACCTCAGCCTCCCAAAGGCGCAGGATTACAGGCTGAGCCACCGAGCCCGGCTGCCCAGCTATTTTTTATTTTATTGTAGACACGAGATCTCACCAAGTTGCCCAGGCTGGTCTCGAACCTGTGGGCTCAGGCAATCCACCCGCCTTGGCCTCCCAGAGTGCTGGGATGACAGGCTGAGTCACCGAGCCCGGCCACATGAATAGCTTTCAACACTTGTCAGCTTCACTCTGGACTCAGAAACAAAAGTTGATCCTCTATTTCTTGACCCCTAGATATAGCCGCTGAGGGACAAGTTTCAAATGACCAGTACCGTGCAGTAACCTGTATCGAATGCGGCCACATGATTTTTCACATATGAAAATAGACAACACATTTATGCAAATACCATGTTCATGCTCACATTTTAAATGGGAGGAATTCACACTATCCTTTACATATTTTTGTTTTTAACCCCTGCTGCTTTTAGAATTAACCTATTTTTTAAAGGCAATATTGCTAGGTATTCAAAATGCTTTTAATGGTACTAATAAAATATTTAGTATTGTTATTTGCCTAGGCTTAGTCAATAATTTAGTAAGTCCAGCTGAGGAAATTGACACATTGTCCTGAGGCATGGGGCATAAAACTATCTGACCATCTTGTGAGGAAAATTCTGAAAAGTACTCAGGGACTAGACAGGAACACATGTGAGTGCAGCTTTTATTTTTCTGATTTTCACCTGAGTTTAATGTGATGTTAAGTAGATATTTATAAAGCACTTATGACCATCGCACACCAGTCATTCAGTTGTTTTTGTCTGTGTTGGCTTCCATCATTTCTATTATTGAGAGGTGCATTTAGTTTGTAAGTGCATTGTTTTATTTATAAGTGGTGTGTTTGCAATGGTATCATCACCTCTGTTTATGGCCACTTTTTTTTTTTTGAGTTGGAGTCTTACTCTGTTGCCCAGACTGGAGTGCAGTGGCCGCTTCTGGCCACTGCAGCCTCGACCCTCTGGGCTCCGGCGATCCTTCTGCCTCAGCCTTCTGAGTAGCTGGAATTACAGGCATGTGCTACCATGCCCGGTTGATTTTTAAAAAAATTTGATTGTAGAGATGAGGTCTCACCAAGTTGCCCAGGCAGGTCTCGAACCCGCGGGCTCAGGCAATTCACTCACCTCCCAAGGTGCGGGATTACAGGCTGAGCCACCGAGCCCGGCTCACTTTTTTTTTTGTGTCAGAGTCTCACTCTGTTGCCCAGGCT
>NW_007257714.1:245657-260869 GCF_000164805.1 Carlito syrichta | reverse complement strand
TGGATTGCCTGAGCCCGCGGGTTTGAGACCCACCTGGGCAACTTGGAGAGACCTCATCTCTACAATAAATCAAAATGAGCCAGGCGTGGTCGCGCGCGCCTGTAGTTCCAGCTACTCGGAAGGCTGAGGCGGAAGGATCACCGGAGCCCAGCAGGTCGAGGCTGCGGTGGCTGGGAGTGGCCACCGCACTCCAGTCTGGGTGACAGAGTGAGACTCCAACTCAAAAAACAAACAAACAAACAAAAACTACAAAATGCTCTATAATTGTTGTAGATCTTCTTTATAAGACAGCCAGAATTGAGTTTTCACCCTGCTTTGAGTGGTTTTTTTTTTTTTTTTTAGTATGCATTTTATTTTCTTTTTGAGTGAGGATCTCACTTTGTCACTCAGGCTAGCGTGCACGGGCACAATCACAGCTCATCAAAGCCTCAACCTCCTGGGTTCAGGAGATCCTTTTGCCTCAGCCTCCTGAGTTGCTGGGACCACAGGCGTGCGCCACCACATCTGGCCAAGTCTTTGATTTTCTTTTTTTTTTTTTAGAGATGACAAAGAAAGGAAGTTATGTTGCCCAGGCTGGTCTCAAACTCCCAGGCTCAAGCAACCTTCCCACCTCAGCCTCCGAAAGTGCTTGCTTTTTAGGTGTGAGCCACTGCGCCTGGCCTGCGTGTTTTGAAGAGTATCTGTCCTATCGTGGGTGCTCACTGAATACTTGCTGAATACTCACTGATTGGCAGAAGATGCTTTGTCAGCAACACATGATACACCCTGGTGAAGGCATGTAGGTCATGAGGAATTGCCTATCTATGTGTTTATTTGGGTGCATGGAGATCAAAATTTTTTTTTGAGTCGGAGTCTCACTCCATCGTCCAGGCTGCAGTGCAATGGCACACTCACAGCCACCCCTGCCGGGCTCCAGTGATCCTTCCGCCTCAGTCTTTCAAATAGTTGGAACTACAGGCACATGCTACCATGCCTGGCTCATTTTTTTGATTTATTGTAGAGATGAGGTCTCACCAAGTTGCCCGGGCTGGTCTTGAACCCGCGGGCTCTGGCAATCCACTCGCCTCGGCCTCCCAAAGTGCTGGGATTACAGTCTTGAGCCATCTTCTTGCTCTAGGTTGTAGGAACATATTTGAGGCGAGACAGCCATGCAATGTAGCCATTGGCCCCTGGACTATTTCCCTTAGGCAGTGGCCAAGATGGTCTTGCTTTATATCAAAGACCATACTGCAAGATCAGATCGGAACAAAATTTTAATTTAAATCTAGATGTACAATATACTCCATTTTATTCCATTTACATTTTGTTCCATCTCTATATTTCTATCTTAATATTTTCAATTTCTTAGCTCTGTGGATGTCTTTTCTATTTTCCTTTTTAGAAACAAGGCCTCACTCTGTCACCCAAGCTGTAGTGCAGTGGTGCGATCAAAGCTCACTGCAGCCTCGAATTCCTGGACTCGAGTGATCCTTCTGCCTCAGCCTCTTGAGTAGCTGGGAGTACAGGCATGTACCACTATGGTCAACTCATTTTATTATTATTATTACTAATTTATTTTATTTTAAAGTTGTGGGGTACAATTCAGGGTTAGGTATACAAATGTCCATTATGCAGGTACCCTTGTTGATGAGGTGTGCCCCTCCCTCCCCTGGCAGTTTCCCACACTGCCAATTTTTTTTTTTTTTTTTGAGTTGGAGTCTCACTCTGTCGCCCAGACTGGAGTGCAGTGGCCGCTCCCGGCCACCGCAGCCTCGACCTGCTGGGCTCCGGCGATCTTTTCACCTCACCCTTCCAAGTAGCCGGAATTACAGGCGCGTGCTACCACGCCCAGCTGATTTTTTGATTTATTGTAGAGATGAGGTCTCGCTGCCCAGGCGGGTCTCGAACCCGCGGGCTCAGACAATCCACTCACCTCAGCCTCCCAAAGGCGCGGGATTACAGGCTGAGCCACCAAGCCCGGCTAATTTTTTTTTTTTTGAGTTGGAGTCTCTCTTTGTCATCCAGATTGGAGTGCAGTGGCACGCTCCCGGCCACCGCAGCCTTGACCTGCTGGGCTCCGGTGATCCTTCTGCCTCAGCCTTCCAAGTAGTTGGAATTACAGGCATGCGCTAGCATGCTTGGCTAATTTTTGATTTATTGTAGAGACGAGGTCTTGTCAAGTTTCCCAGGCTGGTCTTGAACCCGCGGGCTCAGGCAATCCACTCGCCTCGGCCTCCCAAAGTGCTGGGATGACAGGCTGAGCCACCGAACCTGGCTAATTTTTTTTTTTTCAAATAATGACAGGGTCTCACTATGTTGCCCAAGGTGGTCTCAAACTGCTTGCTTCAAATGATTCTCCTCCCTAGGCCTCCCAAAGTGCTGGGATCACAGGCATGAGCCAACACATCTGGCCTAGGTTTGTTTACTTGAACTAACTCACTTCCGGTAATGGAGAAAGGCCATGACCCTTGAAGTTAGAGATGGAAAGAGGAGAGAGGTCGCCCATTGCCCTAATTTCAGGGCTGATCTCTCCTGTGAAGGCTTTTATCTACACCGAGACTGATAAAGGGATTAGATAGTGATGGTACTTTGACTTGAACCTAGTTATAAACTAGTCTCAGCACAGTTGAAGTACCAAAAAAGAAATCAATATAATATTACAGCTGTAGGCAGATAGGAGGCCAGTGGTGGAAAAGTCACCTTTGTGGAAGACTATCCTTTGTTTTTTTTTTTTTGAGTTGAGGTCTCATTCTGTCGCCCAAACTGGAGTGCAGTGGCACACTCATGGCTACCGCAGCCTTGACCTCCTGGGCTCAGGCGATCCTTCCACCTCAGCCTTCCAAGTAACTGGAACTGCAGGCATACGCCACCAGGCCTGGCTAATTTTTGGATTTATAGTAGAGATGAAGTCTCACCAAGTTGCCCAGGCTGGTCTTGAACCCATGGACTCAGGCAATCATCTCACCACAGCCTCCCAAAGTGCTGGGATTATAGGCGTGAGCCACAGACTACCCCTCTTTTCTGTGAATTTCACATAATTCTGTTTTAGCTATCTACAGTTGTATGACAATGTGCTCCAAACATAAAGGCTGCCATCAGAGGGTGGCCTGACTGGGACCTTCCAGATGGCATCGTTCGCATATCTGGAGCCTCGGCAGGAATGGCTGGACAGCTGGGCTCTTCTCCGTGTGACCTCTCCTTCAAAGTGGTCTCTTTGGTCGGATAGCCTGACTTCTTCCACGTTGGCTCAGGGTTCCTAATGTTGAACCCAGAACTCTAATCAGAGAGAGAGAGAGAGACCACAAAGAGCCAGCTCCGATGCAAACACACGAGGGTCTTTATTCAGGCTCGAGTCTGGGCTCACGCATGAAGCCAGTAGAGGCTTCATAAACCAGAGCGTTGATCCAGTATGGCAAGCAGTTTTTATGCACAATTACAGAGGGAGGGGAAAGAACTTTAAACTTGATTTTACATGATTGGGTAATTTCTCCTAATGGGTACTGGAACACTTGGTATTGGTAAGTGCCTTTCGTGGGCTGTAACCTGCCCGTGATTGACAGAAACCCACTTAAAGGGCAGAGTGGAATGTCAGATAAGTTAGGTTCATACAGTCACTGCGTATAAAGTAACCTGAGCAACGTGGAGGTTACATTAGCCATTAAGTTTGCTGATTCACCCCGAGGAGTGCTTAGGAAAGCTTGTTTGCTTAACATTTACATAACATAACATGGTCAATATGGGACAACAAAAGCCAAACTTAACAAAGTTTTAAATATGAATGCTGCAAACACATACAGTGAATGTGGGGTAGAAATTCATATAGTCCTAGTTCTGGGAATTTATAAAATATCACAAATGTCTTATAGCAAGGCGGTTTTTGTAAAGGTCTTTGATTCCTTCAGGTTTACATAGCCACTGCGTGTAAATTAACACTGGCATGGAGGCCGGTGATTTAAATCAACATAAAGCCCACCTAGAGAGCAGCTAGCGCCTCAGAGTCTACTGCGGTAGCAAAGGAATGTCTGAAAGGGGCTTATCGCTTTAACATTTACATCCCATTGTAAAAGCAGAAGTCAGCATGGCAATTGGGACTGACAATGCTTAACCCAAGAGTGCTAAATACAAACATTACTTAAGCCATTATAACTACCCAATCAGTCACTACCCGGCACCCGACATATGCCTAATTCTACGGGGTCTGAGGTAGGATTTAAAGTACTAAGATTTCATAAAGTACAATGAACATGAGGTAGGAATACACAAAATATATAGTAAACATGAGGTAGGGATATATAAAATATAGTGAACTGAACACTACTTTTACAGCAAGTATGGCTTTTTAAGTTTCTTGGTTTCTTGGGTCTCTCAATAGCATGCTCTTAACCTAAATCTATTACTGTCCTCTCACTAACAGTTCAGAAACAGCTGCCTTCCTAAGGCTTAGGCTTAGAGCTAGTGCAGTGTCTGGCTGGACATGGTGGCTCACGTCTATAATCCCAGCAGTTTGGGAGGCAGAGGTGAGAGGATTGCCTGAGTCCAGGAGTTCAAGACCGGCCTGGGAAACAAAGCGAGACCTTGTCTCTACAAAAAATTAAAAAAAACTAGCTGGGCATGGTGGCATGTGCCTGTAGGTCCAGCTTCTCAAGAGGCTGAGGCAGTAGGATCACCTGAGCCCAGGAGGTTGAGGCTGCAGTGAGCTGTGATCATGCCATTGAACTCCAGCCTGGGTAACAAAGTGAGACTCTGACTTACAGAATGGAATAGAATAGAATAGAATAGAATAGAATAGAATAGAATAGAATAGAATAGAATAGAATAGAATAGAATAGAATAGATGAATACTGTGTGACCTGGACCTCTTGAGAAACTGCCTTGCCCAGGTGGGACAAGTTAGCCCTGTTGGTTCGGAATGGGACATTTCTGCTGTCACTCATTTTGGGATAAGGTAGGTCCTAGAACATGAAATGAGGAACCTGGAATGAAGCCCCTGCTGGTGAGAGAGAGAAATTCCTTCCTCTGCTTAAGCCTGTTTTTAGCTAGCACTTTGTGGAAATGAGGGAGAAGTCTGTGCCTGGCTAGAATGCAGCAGTAGGAGGGTGGGCTGCAGCCATGGTGGGGGGGATTGGGAACCCCCTCAGGGGAGAGGTATGCAGACCAAAGGGCAGTCCAGGATGACTTTGAGATGAAGTGATCACTGCTGAGGTGGCCACGGACAGCCGGGAGGGAATTTGGAAGCAAGTGAGCATTTTTCCAGAGAGTTCCAGCAACGAGGTGAGCTAACTGAGGGCTTAGGCTAATATAATTTGGTGTTGGGAGGGAAAGGTGGCATTATTGGTTGACCCTGGTGAGAAAGGTCTAGGCTGATGCGTTTGCTTAGAGTATGTATAAGATGTATACCATGTTAAAGAAGGATTAGTGTAGAGGTGAATGCTATAACAAGTCTTAAATCCTTGTGTGCGCGCACACACACACACACACACACACACACACACACACACACACACACCATCGTGTTCTCTTGCTGTGGGCTTTCTTCTCTGCTCACTCCCACAGGCCCCCTGCTTCCTCCTTACTGCTTTTGGCCATCCTTCTAACGAAATTGGGGACTTGGGGTTATAGCTGTCTCCTATTGTCTTTCCCTCTGGGCTTCTGGAGCAAAATACCATAAACTGAGTAGCTTCTACACAGCAGAAATGTCCCACAGTCCTGGGGCCGACAAGTCCAGGATCAGGGTACCATTAGAGTTGATGTCTGGTGAAGGGACATGCTTTGGATTCTAGATGGTATCTTCTTGCTGTGTTCTCACAAGCTGGATGGGTCAATGAGCACCCTCGGGCCTACTTTATAAGGGCACTAATTCCATTTTTGAAGGCTCTGCTCACATGACCTAGTCACCTCCCAAAGGGTCCATTGCCTAATCCCATCACCTTGGGAGTTAGAATTTCAACAGATGAATTTTGGGGAACACGGACCATGACATCTACTTTCCAGTAAAAAGAATTTTGCCTTTGTTTCTCTTTTTGTTGCTTTTAGCTGGTTTCCAGGAAGAGAAGATGAGAAATGCTACCTTTATACTACCATGTTCAAACCAGAAATCCAAATCTATGGACGTTAGAGTCGGACAAACCTGGATTTGAATATTGACTCACTCCATTATTTCTTTGTGTGACCTTGGATAAGTTATTTAAATTTTTTGCTCTGGCTGGATGTGGTAGCTCACGCCTATAATCCCAGCACTTTGGGAGGCCTAGGTGAGAGGACTGCCTGAGCCCATGGGTTCAAGACCAGCCTGGGCAATTTGGCGAGACCTCATCTCTAAATAAATCCAAAAATTAGCTGGGCGTGGTGGAGTGTGCCTGTAGGTCCAGCTACTTGGAAGGCTGAGGCAGAAGGATCGCCCGAGCCCAGCAGGTCGAGGTTGCGGTGGCCATGAGTGTGCCACTGCGCTCTAGCCTGGGTGACAGAGTGAGATCCAACTCAAAAAAATAAAAATAAAAAAAACTTTTTGCTCCTTCATTTCCTCATCTCCGAACGGACTAGACTAAAAGGACCAAGAAGAGAGTTTAGTGAGATAGAACTTGGGAAGCTCTCCACACCATGCTTTGCATTTAGCAGGGACTCAATAAAAGAGCAATGATTATCAGTGTCATGGTCACAAACTAGTGACCAGAAAACTCTGTGAAACTCCTAGCCTGCTACTTGGAGAACATAATTAACATAATTATGTTGAAGAGGCCAGTGTTTCCAAAAATGTATTCCACAGAAAATTACTTAAGAAATACGAAGGAAACTACCCCTACAAAATCTAGAATTATCTTTTGGAAGGTGGGTGGGAATTCGTTCCTCATATTGAACGGTCAACCAATTTTTTTTTCTTTTTTAATCCTCTCGACTTGACCTCCCAAAGGGCTGGGATTATAGGCGTGAGCCACCGTGCCTGGCCAACCAAAGTTTTTATCTGGAGGTTTTGAGAAGGTTGCATCATAGTTTGTGGAAGAAATGTCCTGAGTTGCGGCAGACAGGTGACTGGTTCTTCCACCACAACAAGGTACCTGCCCACACTGCGCTGAGTATTCAGCAGTTTTTTTTTTTTTTTTTTGAGTTGGAGTCTCACTCTGTCGCCCAGACTGGAGTGCAGTGGCTGCTCCCGGCCACCACAGCCTTGACCTGCTGGGCTCCAGCGATCCTTCCGCCTCAGCCTACCAAGTACCTGGAATTACAGGCACGCACTACCACGCCCGCCTGATTTTTTGATTTATTGTAGAGATGAGGTCTCGCGGCCCAGGCGGGTCTTGAACCCACAGGCTCAGGCAATCCACTCACCTCAGTCTCCCAAGGCGTGGGATGACAGGCTGAGCCACCGAGCCCGGCTTTATTCAGAAGTTCAAAAACTGTTTTGAGCAGTAGGAAAGGCATCTTGATAGGTGTATTACATCAAATGAAGAGTACTTTGAAGGTGACAAGTTTAAACCTGTAAAAATAAATACACAATTTTTTGTAAATAAATTCTGGGTTTTTTGGGGTTCCCCTTTGCAATTTCTGGGTATAACTCAAAAACAAAGGGAGAGAGAGTGGATTTCATGGACAAACAAACCTAAGAAACAGCACAGATCACAAGCTACCCTTTTCTTTTTTCTTCTTTTTTTTTGAGTTGGAGTCTCACTCTGTCGACCAGGCTGGAGTGTCTCCTGGCCACTGCAGCCTTGATCTGCTGGGCTCAGGCAATCCTTCTGCCTTACCCTTCCTGTAGCAGGAAAAATAGAGAGACTGTGACATTGAGACTATTATAGGAAGTGGCACTTTATTACACTGGCTAGCACAGTGGGCTCAATGGAACTAATGCGTTCAGACTGAGCGCCCCAGAACAGGTGACCTGGGGTCTTATACCCTTGTTTAGGTAAGGGAGGGGGTCATGTTGAGTGATTACATACTTCCTTTGGAATCTTACAAGGTTGTACTCAGCAAAATCAGATTTTTTAAAGAACAAATGGTTTCCAGGAACTGTAGGCTTGTAAACCTTCAACTTCAGAAGGGGGGTTGTAGATAAGACTCTTTCCCATTTCCATGAAATAACCAGTCTCTGGGCCATTTGGCCTTTCTTAAACAAAACCTGCCTGGTGCCTGGTGGGTCTTTAAAGTTGCAACTTGCCTTTCAAAAGGAAATACCTTTAACTGCTATCAATTCCTTTCCTGCCCTGGGCTAGTGATTACCATGAGGCCAACTGCTGATCCTGAACCAGCTACATGTTTCTGTGTTTATTCACTCAATCATACAAGAAATATATTTGAGCATTTGCCGCATCCTGCCACATCCAAGTAGCCAGAACTACAGGTGTGTGCTATCACGCCCAGCTAATTTTTTAAGAAATTTATTTATTGTAAGGATGAGGTCTCACCATATTGCCCAGGCTGGTCTCGAACCCGTGGACTTAGGCAATCCTCTCGCCTCAGCCTCCTGAAGTGCTGGGATTATAGGCTTGAGCCACCGTGCCCAGCGTTTTTTTTTGTTTTTTTTTTTGAGTCAGAGTCTCACTGTGTTTCCCAGGCTGGAGTGCGGTGGCATGCTCATGGCCAACGCAGCCTCTACCTGCTGGACTCAGGTGATCCTTCCGTCTCAGCCTCCCAAGCTGCTGGAGCTATAAGCTACCCTTTTCTACATTTGTAGGCACTCAGCTCACTGGTGGTGTTGCAATAGGTTCTGTCATGGAGGAATGTGATATGCATTCGCCCAGGAGCACAGAGAATATTCTGATGCCCTTACAGGAGAGAGCCCTTCCCACACAGTCTGGAAATGTCTCCAACGAAGATGAAAGAATTAGCAACCCTCCACCCAGTGAGAGAAACTGCAGAACCGTAGCCATCCAGAGTCTGCGAGTTCCTCTTGGAATGACAAAGGGCTGCGATTCCCAAATTCGCTAATTTCTTTGTTATTTTAGAAATAACAAAGGGCCGGACACTGCCCTGAGTGCCTTCACATATACTAATGCATCGAATCTATAACCCTTTGAAGAGGTTACTTCCTTTTACAGATGAAGAAAGAATTCTTTTCCAAAGACTGAACAGTCTGGGCAAGATAGTGAGACCTCATCTCTACAAAAATTTAAAAAATTAGCCAGGCATGGTGGTGTGCTCCTGTAGTTCCAGCTACTTGGGAGGCTGAGGTGGAAGAATCGCCTGAACCTAGGAGGTTGAGGCTGCAGTGAACTGTGATCGTGTCACCACACTCCAGCCTAGGTGACAGAGTGACACCTTGACTCAAAACAAACAGGCGAGGCACGGTGGCTCAGCCTGTAATCCCAGCATTTTGGGAGGCCGAGGGGAGAGGATTGCCTGAGCCCGGGGTTCGAGACCAGCCTGGGCAACTTGATGAGACCTCGTCTCTACAATAAATCACAAAAACTAGCTGGGCGTGGTGGTGTGCACCTGTAGAGCCTGCTACTTAGAAGACTGAGGCGGAAGGATTGCCTGGGCCCAGCAGGTCGAGGCTGCCGTGGCTGTGACTGTGAGTGTGCCACTGCACTCCAGTCTGGGTGAAAAGATTGAGACTCCAACTGGGGGAGTGGGGAGTAGAAAAGAAAAGAAAACAAACAAACAAACAAACAGCAAACAAAAAAGATTGAAGGAAGTATTTTCCTCCGTGATAACAAGTACCTGGGTGAGGAAAGTTGCTGAAAGGGAATGTGCCCTGTCTAGTATGGGTGAAAATGCTATTGGTTTAATTTAATATATTTACTGTTATTGGACATGTGTGTCTGCAGCTCACACTGGTGGAATATTGAAGAGAAAGTCCTATAAGCAGAACCTCAGGGTTGGGCATACTGGCTCATGCTTGTCATTTCAACACTTTGGAAAGCCAAGGCAGGAAGATCACTTGATTTTTTTTTTTTTTTTTTTTAATTTGAGTTAGCGTCTCACTCTGTCACCCAGGCTGGAATGCAGTGGCACACTCACGGCCACCACAGCCCCCACCTGCTGGGCTCAGGTGGTCCTTCTGCCTCAGCCTTCCAAGTAGCTGGAACTACAGGAACGCACCACAACGTCTGGGTAATTCTTAAATTTTTTTGTAGAGATGAGATCTAGCCATGCTGCCCAGGCTGGTCTCGAACTCCTGGGCTCAGGTAATTCTCTAACCTCGACCTCCCAAAGTGCTGGGATTATAGGTGTGAGCCACCACATCTTGCCTGAGCCCAGATGGTTTAAGACCAGGCTGGGCAACAAAGCAAGACCCTCGTTTCCACAAAAAAGAAAGAAGAGAAGGGAAAAGAAGAGAAAAAAGAGACAAGCAGAAAGAAGAACCCTGGTGCTGCCAACATTGGGACCTAGAGGCAGGACTTATTGTAGAGATGAGGTCTCACCAAGTTGCCCAGGCGGGTTGCGAACCCGCAGGCTCAGGCCATCCACTCACCTCGGCCTCCCAAAGGCGCGGGATTACAGGCTGAGCCACCGAGCCCGGCTGACAAGGCAGTTTTTATCATCAGAGGCAATCCCAAGAAGGGATGACAGTGGAGGGTTTTCTGGCCATGTTGTGGGAAAACAGAGAGTCTGTGACACCCAGGCTGTCTTAGGAAGTAGCGGTTGATTAGCGCCGGTGCGACTCAGTGGGCTAATGCTCCAAGGCTGAGCAACCCAGAGAAAGAGGAGAGGGGTTTTATATGCGAGTTTAGGTAAGGGAGGGGGTCAGGTTGTATGGCTATACATTTTTCTTGGGAATCGCAAGGTTGTATTTAGCAAAACCGGATTTTCAAAGAACAAATTGTCTCCAGGGTACACATGACAAGCAGGGATTGTAAACCGATTAACTTCACAAAGAGAGGATGAGGGGTCAGATTGTGAGTGGATGGCTATCTTGCATTTTCCGGAAGCGATATTTGTTTTTCTCACATCTCATGTCTAGCAGCTCTTGAGCTTGCCTGCTGATTCTTTTTATTTTTTTTTTTGAGTTGGAGACTCACTCCGTCGCCCAGACAGGAGTGCAGTGGCTACTCCCGGCCACCGCAGCCTCGACCTGCTGGGGTTCGGCGATCCTTCCACCTCAGCCCTCCAAGTAGCTGGAACTACAGGCACGCGCTACCACGCCCGACTAATTTTTGATTTGTTGTAGAGATGAGGTCTCGTCAAGTTGCCCAGGTGGATCTCGAACCTGCAGGCTCAGGCAATCCACTCACCTCGGCCTCCCAAAGTGCGGGATTATAGGCTGAGCCACGGAGACCGGCTCTGGTAATGTTTTTAAAAAGCAGATGATAGCTCAGTGGCTCAGCCTGTAATCCTGCGCCTTGGGAGGCCGAGGTGAGTGGATTGAGCCACCGAGCCCGGCGCCTGCTGATTCTTAAAAGGAATAATTTTAAACTGTTTTCAGCCTCTCTCTGCCACAGCCACACTGCCTGGGAGGCCAAATCCTCTACTCCAGCAGGGACTTGGGTGGCACATTGTAACGTCCACACCACAGGATGCATTTTCAGACTGGAGGTTTTAAGTGCTGATTATGGACAGGTGAACCACTCCAGGGAGTGAGCTCCCTGCTGTAAATAAAGCCTGAGTTTTTCCTAAGGAAGAATAGAATTTTTAGAGATTTGGGTAAAGAGGTTTGTTATTGTTGTTGTTGTTGTTACAGGGTCTTACTCTGTTGCCCAGACTGAGTGCAGTGGTGCAATCATAGCTCACTACAACTTCGAATTCCTGAGCTCAAATGATCCTCCCACTTCAGCCTCCAGAGTAGCTGGCACTATAGGTGTGTGCCTGGTTAATTTTGTTTGTTTGTTTTTTTGAGTCGGAGTCTCATTGTGTTGCCCAGGCTGGTGTGCAATGGCACGCTCACGGCTATCGCAGCCTCGCCCTGCTGGGCTCAGGTGATCCTTCCACCTCAGCCTTCTAAGTAGCTGGAACTATAGGCACGCACCACTATGCCTGGATAATTTTTGTTATCTCTTGTAGAGACAAGGTCTCAATATGTTGCCCAGGTTGGTCTCAACCTCCTGGGCCCAAGCAGTCCTCTCGCCGTGGCCTCTCAAAGTGCTGGGATTATAGGTGTGAGCCACTGCGCCCGGCCTAACTAAAAAAAATTTTTTTTAATATTTAGTAAAGACAGGATAAGAATTTTTTATATACTCTACATACAAATCCTTGTCAGAAATATGATTTGTAAATATTGTCTTTCATTCCGTGGTTTTTCTTTTCACATTTTTTTTGTGTGTGTCAGAGTCTCACTCTGTCACCCAGGCTGAGTGCAGTGGCACGCTCATGGACACCACAGCCTTGACCTACTGGGCTCAGATAATCCTTCTGCCTCAGTCTTCCAAGTAGCTGGAACTACAGGCGTGCGCTACCACGTCAGACTAATTTTTGATTTATTGTAGAGATGAGGTCTCGCCAAGTTGCTCAGGCAGGTCTCGAACCCGTGGGCTCAGGCAATTCACTCACCTCAGCCTCCCAAAGGCGCGGGATTACAGGCTGAGCCATTGAGCCAGGCTTGTTTATTTGTTTATAGACAAGATCTTGTGCTGTCACTCAAGCTGGAGTCTAGCGGTGTGATCTTAGCTCACTGCAGCGTCAGCCTCCCAAGTAAGACAACAGGTGTGCATCACTTCATGCAGTTAAATTTTTATTTTTTAGTAGAAATGGAGTCTCATTCTATTGCCCAGGTGGTTCTCAAATTCCTAGTCTCAAGCAATCCTCCTGCTTCAGCCTCCCAAAGTGCTGGGATTACAAGCTTGAGTCACTGCATCTGTTGAAAAACAGTGCTTTCCCCATCGAATTGTCTTAGCAGTCTTGTTGAAAATCAGTTGACCATAAATGTAAGGGTTTCTTTCTGGATTCATACATCAATTTCATTGATCTATATATCTATTTTTTTTTTTTTAGTTGGAGTCTCATCGTCACCCAGGCTAGAGTGCAGTGGCACACTCATGGCCACCACAGCCTTGACCTGCTGGGCTCAGGTGATCCTTCCACCTCAGCCTTCCAAGTAGGTGGAACTATAGGCACACGCCACCATGCCTGGCTATTTTTTTTTTTTTAATTGTAGAGATGAGGTCTTGCCAAGTTGCCCAGGCTGGTTTTGAACCCCTGGGCTTAGGTCATCCTCTCACCTCGGCCTCCCAAAGTGCTGGGATTATAGGCATGAGCTACCATGTCTGACTTTATTTTTGCCATCAAATTGCCTGAACCAGACCTTCTAGTATGATATCGATTAGAAGTAATAAGAGTAGATATCCTTGCCTTGTTCCTGATTCTAGCGGAAAAGCATTCAGTCTTTCATCATTAGGTGTGATATTAGTTGTAGGTTTTTTCATAGATCCCCTTCAGTTATCTTGCCTTTGTCTGAAAGAAAACCCTGACTTAAATGGACTAAAGTCCTGAGAGATTTCATTGTCTCACTGGAGGGTAAGTCCAGAGCCAGGATGCGCTCTAGGAACTGTGTGGATCAGCTCTTGTTAACATCTCAGTCTCTTTTCACAACTCCCCTTGGCTGCCTTGAGTTTCACCCTGTTGTAGTCTGAGTAATTCTTGGCTGCTCCCCTTGATACCAATAAATCAAAGGAGCTGGGAACTGGTAGAAAGAAGTTTATTTCTGAGTTCGAATCCAGGGAGCACAGCCGGACTTTCTTTCTAAAATGGTTCTGCTCACTCTCCAGGCTTTTACAGTCCAGAGTTGTTAGTACCTATACGTTAGCCAGGTAACCAGCAGAGCATTGTATAGAACTTGAGTTTCAGCTGCATTTATCGATAATGAAATTTTTCGGTACAGACTTCCTGGTGCTAGTTATCAGAGGTATCTCATGGTTTTTATCAGTAGGGCCCCACAGAAGCCAGAAGTGTTAATCAAGCTTGCCATAGAGTAAAGGACGTTTACGAGGCCTAAGACATCATACATTATGCAAAAGTTATACAAATCACAAGGCTTACGATTACATGGATACTATATGATTCAAACTTATAACCTCTCAGAAAACGAGAGTAAATGGGGGTTTGCATCTTTAACTTGATTGGGCATAGGCTACAAGGAAGTCATGGATCCCTTGAAGCTACTTGCTGGCAGAGCATAAGAGGTAAGGGGAAGCGCACTTTTCATTAGCTCTCAGGGATATTGTTCAGGGAGGTACAGGAGCGGTGGAGCCCTGGCCATGCCCTTCTCTAGGGGCTGTGACATTAGCGGGTCTCTGTGTCAATCCTAAGGCTTGTTTTCCTTAGGGCTGAAGGATGTCTGCCCAGATCACCGAGGCTACATGCTTCCTTGTTGAGCTTTACTTGGAGAAACAGAGGGATGTAAGAGTGAGAGAGAAACAGACGAGATAAAAGGTCTCTCCCAACCATGGACTCCTTCCTGTCCTCTGCTCAGCCTCAGTGGCCAAATGTGCCCAGTTGGGTTACACAGCTTCCCCCGCCCCATCCGCAGCAGTCCTCAGGGACACAGTATGTCTCCTGTTCTCATTATCACTTCACTCAGTGGAATAAAGAACAGGAAACAAACAGGAGACCTCTCTCTTTGGGGGGCAGAGGGCTACAAATACTACTTTTTCTCCTGTTAAAAATTTTTTTTTTCAGGTTTGTTTTTTTTTTTTTTGAGTTGGAGTCTCACTCTGTCACCCAGGCTGGAGTGCAGTGGCATGCTTAGGATCACCTCAGCCTCGACCTGCTAGGTTCCAGGCAATCCTTCTGTCGCAGCCTTCTGAGTAGCTGGAACTACAGGCATGCGCCACCGTGCCCGGCTAATTTTTTGATTTATTGTAAAGATGAGGTCTCGCCAAGTTGCCGGGGCTGGTCTCAAACCCGTGTTTTTTAAGTTTTAAAACAGAGTTTATAATAAGACGAAGAGAAGGATAAAGGAAGATTCTTGGCAGAAAGACCTGCCATGGGTGTTTCCTGAAAAAGGAAAAACACCACTCCGGTTAAAATTCTATGAAATCTGTGAGGCTGGAACAACTCTTGAATGTGGTGGTGGCCACATGAATCTACGCATTTGATAAACTGCATGGAACTACCCACATAGTGATTGGCAACATGGAAGGAAGCCCCACCCATGGCAGGGTGAGAAGTAAAAGTAAAGATTTCTTGGCCAGGTGTGGTGACTCACGCCTGTAATCCCAGCACTTTGGGAGTCAGAGGCAAGAGGATTGTCTGAGTCCAGGGGTTTGAGATCAGCCTGGACAACTTGGCAAGACCTCAACTCTACAATCAATCAAAAATTAGCCGGGCGTGGTAGTGTGCGCCTGTAGTTCCAGCTACTTGGAAGGCTG
>NW_007257714.1:243355-245637 GCF_000164805.1 Carlito syrichta | reverse complement strand
GACTGAGGCTGAAGGATCGCCGGAGCCCAGCAGGTCGAGGCTGCGGGGACTCTGAGGCGTGTCACTGCACTCCAGCCTGGGCGACAGAGGGAGACTCCGACTCAAAAAAAAAAAAAAAAGAAAGAAAGAAAGAAAGGGAAAGAGAAGAAAAAAGGAAGGCAGGGAGGGAGAAAGTAGGGGGAAAGGGAGGGAGGAGAAAGGGAAGGTAGCAACCTGAGAAGTTACATTGCTCTAAAAGGACACTGGGAGCCAGCTCGGTGGTTCAGCCTGTAATCCCGCCCCTTTGGGAGGCTGAGGTGAGTGGATTGCTTGAGCCCGCGGGTTCGAGACCCGCCTGGGCAGCAAGACCTCATCTCTACAGTCAATCAAAAAATCAGCCGGGCGTGGTAGCGCGCGCCTGTAATTCCGGCTACTCGGGAGGCTGAGGCGGAAGGATCACTGGAGTCCAGCAGGTCGAGACTGCGGTGGCCAGGAGCGGCCGCTGCACTCCAGTCTGGGAGGCAGAGTGAGACTCCATCTCAAAAAAATAAAATAAAATAAAAAAGTACACTGGGCCCTCCTTGCTTCCTCCAGGGAACGCCTGCCTTCCATGGTGTTGTGCTGACGTGAAGAAGCAGCTCTGAGGCCCAGGTCCCGCCTGAAGGCTTCACACGCAGCACTTCATTCCAGTGCTTCCTGGTGCCGACCTGGCCTACAGTCCCTGTGCCACCTTGGACTCATCACTTCGCTTTAAAAAATGTATTAGAGCTGGTCTCGGTGGCTCAGCCTGTCATCCCAGCACTTTGGGAGACCGAGGTGGGTGGATTGCCTGAGCCCGCAGGCTCGAGACCAGCCTGGGCAACTTGGCAAGATCTCATCTCTACAAAAATAAATAAATAAATAAATAAGTCAGCCGGGCATGGTAGCACTTGCCTGTTGTCCCAGCTCCTTGGAAGGCTGAGGCGGAAGGATGACCGGAGCCCAGCAGGTCGAGGCTGGGGTGACCATAAGCATTCCACTGCACTCCAGTCTGAGCAACAGAGTGAGGCTCCAACTCAAAGAGAAAAAAAAAAAAAAAATTAAAAACCCCAAACAAACAGACCCAAATGTATCAGTATGAAAATCTGACCGCATAGCTTCCTCAACCAGCAGGAAATGTGCTGTATAAGAGTGTCAGGGGGTCAGGCATGGTGGCTCACTCCTGTAATCCCAGCACTTTGGGAGACTGAGGCAAGAGGATTGCTTGAATCCAGGATGTCCAGCTTGCAGTGAGCCGAGAGAGAGAGAGAGAGAGAGAGAGAGAGAGAGAGAGAGAGAGAGAGAGAGAGAGAAAAGAAGGAAGGGAGGAAGGAAGGAAAGAAGGAAGGAAGAAGGAAGGGAGGAAAAGCTGGGTTCAGTGGCTCACGCCTGTGATCCCAGCATTTTGGGAGGCTGAGGTGGGAGGATCGCCTGAGCCCAGGAAGCATAGCTTGCAGTGAGCCGCGATCATGCCACTGCCCTCCAGCCTGGGCCACAGAACCAGACCTTGTCTCCAAAAAAGAAAAAGAAAAAACACCAGATTCTGAGACTCATACCTGTAATCCCAGCACTTTGGGTGTTGGAGGTGGAAGGATTGCTTGAGCCCAGGATTTTGAGACCAGCCTGGGCAACATAGCAAGACCTCATCTCTACAAAAAATAAAAACAAATTTAGCCAGGCTTGGTGGTAGCAGGCTGAGACAGGAGGATCGCTTGAGCCCAGGAGTTTGAGGCTGCCGTGAGTTATGCTTATGCCACTGTACTCCAGCTTTGGCAACAGAGTGAGACCCCGACTCAAAATAAATAAAACTAATTAAATGAAGACTGCCAGGGATTTTCAGGGAGCCATGATGGCACGAGACGCCAGGTTAATGATGTGGGTGGAGGCAGATGGGATCTCAGTGGCAGAGCACAGCCCCTTGGTCTCTTGGCTCCCATATCAGCTTCTCAGGTGCAGAGGCACGGAGCCTCTTGTGTGGGGCCTGAAATCTCCGCTCTCTTCAGCATTTTGGAACATGGCAGAAAGCTTCGTAATAGCATAGCTACTCGAGCTGTATTTACTTATGCTGAAGAGAGGCTTTCCTGGGTCGGAGACAGGTGATTGGATGTCCTCGGAAATGAGATCAAGTTTCTCATTCTTGAATAAATATTTTAAACCCAAAGAGGTGGGGAGGATGTTAGTGGAACAATTCGTTCTGTTTTAGTTTTTTTTTTTGAGTTGGAGTCTTACTCTGTCGCCCAGACTGGGGTGCAGTGGCTGCTCCCGGCCACCACAGCCTCGACCTG
>NW_007257714.1:241903-243025 GCF_000164805.1 Carlito syrichta | reverse complement strand
GCTCAGGCAATCCACTCGCCTCGGCCTCCCAAAGTGCTGGGATGACAGGCTGAGCCAGCCAATCTGTTCTTTAAATTTCTTGCAGCTCATTCCCAGGGGCCTTTGGCTGTGCACAGGATGTGAAGCCAGGAGAAGCAGGCAAGGCTGCTCTATTCTCTGAGTGAAAAAGGCCGTCGGGCTCGGTGGCTCAGCCTGTAATCCTGCGCCTTTGGGAGGCCGAGGTGAGTGGATTACCTGAGCCTGAGGGTTTGAGATCCACCTGGGCAACTTGGCGAGACCTCATCTCTACAATAAATCAAAAAGTTAGCCAGGTGTGGTAGCCTGTAATTCCAGCTACTTGGAAGGCTGAGGCGGAAGGATCGCCGGAGCCCAGCAGGTCGAGGCTGCGGTGGCCGGGAGCGGCCACTGCACTCCAGTCTGGGCAACAGAGTGAGACTCCAACTCAAAAAAAAAAAAAAAAGAAAAGAAAAAGGTCACTGTCACAGCCAAGGGTCCTGGGACCTGGCCTATGATTGGTGATAGGCTCTTAGGACGCATATGTTGGCATCCTGGCAAGAATCAGATACCACCCCTACAGAGAGCACTGGAGAAGAGGTTATTAAAAGGTTAATAAAAGGCTGCTTACAGAGATGTGAGTGGGGCTGAGGGAAACCCAGAGGGGTGTCTGAGGCAGGCCAGGGCTAGACGATCACCCCTAGGCCTAAAGGGTTTGGGTGTGTTGCGGCCTGGGGTTTGGAGCTCAAATAGCAGCTGAGATGAGAAACTGACCAGTGAGGTCCGCAGCCAACCTGAAGCCCAGCTGGGCGGGAACCAGGGACTCAATACCCCGACCGCTCTCTTCTGCTGTTACTGCCTACTTTTTTTAACCTGACTCGAACCCAGGGTACCTGGGACCTTTGTTGGTAGCATTCATAAAGGTCAGCCCACAAAAGCCCAGGGCAGACAGAAAAATACGTGTGTCTGGGAGACAAGGTGGAGGACACCCAGCACACCATCCTTTGGCTCATCATGGCATGGTTGGTCCTCCAGGGGAAGCGTGTCTGTCCAGGGAGGGGACTTCCTTCCCGTTGAGCACCGAAAACAAAGAAAAAAGTAAATATGTCAGTGGTACTTTTTTTTTTT
>NW_007257714.1:230179-241883 GCF_000164805.1 Carlito syrichta | reverse complement strand
CACCTCAGCCTCCAAAGTAGCTGAGACTACAGGCATACACAACCAAGCCTGGCTAATTTTTTTTATTTTTTGTAGAGATGAGGTCTCACTATGTTGCCCAGCCTGATTTCAAACTCCTGGGTTCCAGTGATCCTCCCCCCTCGGTCTCCCAAAAGTGCTGGGATTACAGGCATGAGTCACCGTGTCTGGCCAGCATCCTTTATTCTAAAGAGAACTTTCTTTAACTCTGAGTAGCACTAATATTTAAGTTATGTAAAAACACTTTTTTAATGCGCCAGTATCTTACTTTCTTCCTGTCCTCTGGTATTTATTCAAAGTGTTTTTTAAACAAACTGGTCTGACAGAAACTGCATCTGGAGGAAGCTGGAGCACAAAACAAATAACTATATTTTTTTCTTTAAAGCACTTGGGTTCAACCTTTGAAGAGCCGAGTAGGCTCACCTCAAGTAAGCCCAGTTCTCTGCTGTCAAGCCACCCATCTTCCTAGCTTATCACTGAAAGTCAAACCCTGGCATTCAGCCCCTGACCTCCCACCCCAGAATTTCCCTCCTACTTCAAAGCCAGACGCTCTCCAGAGATGTCTGTCTTCACTCTCCCTCCTTCCTCCTGGATGGCCTGGGGGAGGGGGAAAAGTTGTACTCTAATGGGGTAAGGAGAGACACAGGACAGAATGATTAAGGGGACAGAAACTCCCTGGCTGCTTGACGAGCACGTGGGAAGGTGCAGCTGCATTCTTTTTCAATAGACTCTTTTTTTGTTTGTTTGTTTAATTTTTTAAATAGAGACAGGGTCTCGCTGGGTTGCCCAGGCTGGTCTTGAACTCTTGAGCTCAAGCATTCCTCCCGCCTTGGCCTCCGGGAGTCCTGGGATTATAGACATAAGCCCCTGTACCCTGCAGATGCATTCTATAAGCAGCAAATAGGTACGGTGGGCCAGAAGGGGGAAAGACAGTAATATAATTTGTATTTGTACTTTCTTTAATTTAATTTTATTATTAGTATTATTGTTTTTTTGAGTCTGAGTCTCACTCTCTCACCCAGGCTGGAGTGCAGTGGCACTCGCATGGCCACTGCAACCTCGACCTCTTGGGCTTAGGTGATCCTTCCATCTCAGCCTTCCGAGTAGCTGGAATTACAGGCACGTGCCACTATGCCCAGCTAATATTTTGGTTTATTGTAGAGATGAGGTCTCACCAAGTTGCCCAGGCTGGTCTTGAACCTCTGAGCTCAGGCAATCCTCCTGCCTTTGCCTCCCAAAGTGCTGGGGTTATAGGCATGAGCCACCATCCCCAGTCTTAATTTTTTTTTTTTAAACACTGGGACTTGCTCTGTTGCCTGGGCTGAAGTACAGAGGTGCGATCATAACTCACTGCAGCCTCAAGTTCCTGGGCTCAAACAATCCTCCTGTCTCAGCCTCCTGAGTAGCTGGGACTACAGGAGTGCACCACCATGCCGGGCTACATTTTTAGTTTTGTATTTTATTTATTTTTAAAAAGTGGATTTTTTTTGTTTGGTTGGTTTTTGTTTTGCTTTATTTTTTGTAAAGACAGGATCTTGCTATGTTGCCCAGGCTGGTCTCGAACTCCTGGTCTCAAGTGATCCCTAAGTGCTGGGATTACAGGTATGAGCCACCGTGCCTGGCTGGTAATTGTATTTTCTTGACCATCTCCTCCAATCCCTCCAAAATTAAAAATTAAAAATAACAAACCAACAAGTTCAGGCTTTATTTAGAGATCCAAAGACTTGCCCACAGATACTGAACTAAGTGTTTAATGATGTCCATGCCCGCCCCGCCCTGCCTCTGTTCCTTCTCTGACCCATCACTCTCAGATTGTTTGACACACGGGTGCCGCCTGCCAGGCCCCGGCACAGAGGACCGTGCGACTGCCTGTTAGTGTGGACCTAATACACATGCCCCCTGCATCGTCGGCATCCTGGGACACATCTCAGGTCCTTTAGCCAGTTCCATCCTGCATCTCTCCGAGCCCAGGCTGGTTTGTGATACCGGGGGGTGACTGAACACACCATCCAGACCCAGAGCCAGACTGAGGTATTGGGCAGGGGAGCCTGGACAGGCACCATGCTGGCCACTCTCCTGAGTCAAGCGCCCTGCACCACCCAGTGCTGGAGTCGTAATCCTCAGGATGGCTGCACAGCCAGAGTTTCTCCTTCAAGACAACTGCAGGTTTAGTGTACTAACCTCCTCGTGTACGAAGCTGTTCGAATGGTCACAGGGTGCCCTTGGCCCCTCGGGTTAAGGCAGGATGCCAGTCCTCTGTTCATCTTCAGTATTTCTGGATGTCCACAGGGAATTTCTCCTCCGTCCTTATCATTAAGTCAGTTCAATCACAACGTTATGTCCTGGAATCTGCTGCCAGTGTCCTGTACTGACACCGCGTGCTGCCAGAAGTGCAGGACAGCGTAAGGGAACAGCACCTTGTCCCCCTTCTCAGGCTTCACTGTTATTAGAAAATAAGAAGGCTGGGCATGATGCTCACATCTGTAATCCCAGCATGGTGGGAGGCTGAGGCAGGAGGCTTGCTTGAGCCCAGGAGGGTGAGACCAGCCTGGGCAACATAGGGAGACTTCATCTCTAAAAAAAATAAAAATAAAAAAAATAAATTAGCCAAGTGTGGTGGTGTGCACTTGTAGTCCCAGCTACTCTGCAGGCTAAGGTGGGAGGATCACCTGAACCCAGGAGGTCAAGGATGCAGTGAGCCATGATTGTGCCACTGCATTCCTGCCTGGGCCACAGAGTGAGACCCCTGACTCAAACAAAAAGAAAAGAAAGGCATACTATTGCAGCCCTGTGGTTTGAGATAAGAGGATACACTACAGCTTCTAACTTCCGGACTTTTTTTTTTTTTTATTGTAATTTGAATATGTACACATTAGACTACTTTTTTTTTTGAGTTGGAGTCTCACTCTGTTGCCCAGTCTGGAGTGCAGTGGCATAATCCAAGCTCACTACAGCCTCAACCCCCTGGGATCAAGCTCTCCTCCCATTTCAGCCTCCCGAGTAGCTAAGACTACAGGCTCACACCACCACGTGTGAGTTGGAGTTCTCCTTATTGAATTCCAGGTGCAAGCCCAGTCAGCAATGAAGGGCTGCATGAATATTTTTTTTTTTTGTTATAACGTTGGTGAGAAAAAAGATTGCTTCTTGCCCGGGGTCACTGCTTGTGTGGAGTCTGCATGCATGCCCCTTTCTGTGTGGATTTTTTCCGGGTGCTCCAGTTTCCTCCCATGTCCCAAAGATGTAGCATGTTAGGTTCACTGGTGTGCCTCAGTGGTTCCAGAATGAGTGAGTGTGGGTATGTGGGAGAGAGTGGCATCCTGGCTGGGTCTGGCTCCGTCACAGCTCTCGGAGCTGCCGGGATGGTCTCTGGTCATCCTCAGACCTGAACTGAAATACAAGGGTATCGAATTATCTTATTCTTATAAATCTTTCTTAAATGTATGTCTGGCCCACATTCATTTCAATGTTTTGTGCTAGAAGTGTCCTGATCTTTGCTTACAAGTTTGGTGATGTTTTTGTGACCAGAAATATACCATAGGAACTGAAACTCTTGTTTCTACCAACGAGTGTATGATAAAATTGATTTCACTTAAAATTGCAGTTTCTAGAAATCTATTGATTTCCCCCCCCATTTAACAAAATGTTAGACCTTTATTAAAAACGTGTAGCCCTTCATTGCTGACTGGGCTTGCACCCGGAATTCAATAAGGAGAACTCCAACTCACACGTGGTGGTGTGAGCCTGTAGTCTTAGCTACTCAGGAGGCTGAAATGGGAGGAGAGCTTGATCCCAGGAGGTTGAGGCTGTAGTGAGCTTGGATTATGCCACTGCATTCCAGACTGGGTGACAGAGTGAGACTCCAACTCAAAAAAAAAGTAGTCTAATGTGTACATATTCAAATTACAATAAAAAAAAAAAAGTCCGGAAGTTAGAAGCTGTAGTGTATCCTCTTATCTCAAACCACAGGGCTGCAACAGTATGCCTTTCTTCTTACAAAGAATTTTTTATGACAAGGAAACATGCTTATGAGATAATATATAATTAAACCTATCAATTAAAAGCATAAATTAAAAATAATACCATGACTATATCATTATAAACTAAAAAACCCCTTGGAGTACTTAACTCCACTTTGCTTTTGTCCCCTGGGTATATTGTCCTTCAGGGAGCTTGACAGGAAAGTCTAGAGTGGGGTTCTCTTACTCAAAGATCCACTAACCATATCATCTATGCATCATCTAACATGATCACATCTTACTTTGACATGTTGGAGGTTGGAGGTTGGTTTAGGGTTTATTTGCATGTCAGAGATCTTTGTATGGTAAAATTAAAGGCTGGATTTGGCGGCACGCCTACTGGGTGTTTGGTACTCCCAGTACTTTTGGGAGGACGAGGTGGAAGGATCACTTAAGCCCAGGAGTTTGAGACCAGCCTGGGTAACATAGGGAGATCGCGTCTCTACAAAAAATTTAAAGAATGAACCATTGTGGTGGCGTGTGTCTGTAGTCCAAGCTACTCAGGAGGCTGAGGTGGAAGGATCCTCTGAGCCCAGGAGGTCAAGGCTTCAGTGAGCTGTGACGGTGCCACTGCATTCCAGTCTAAGCAACAGAATGAGACTCCGACTCAAAAAATAAAATAATAAACAAACAAAAAAATAAATAAAATGAAAGATTAGTGAGTCTCCCCCATCCCCCCAAAAAGAGTTCCTTGCCATGTGTTCTCACTGGGAGCATATCATAGAAATAGTCAACAGATAGGAGAGTAATGTCTCAACTTTACGGTCCAGGTTTTGTTTCTGGAATTGTTCAGAGATCAGTGGATGCCAGAAAGCATTTTGGAGGTCAAAGTGGGAAGATCGTTTGAACTCTGGAGTTCTAGACAGCCTGGGCAACATCGCGAGATCTCGTCTCCGCAAAAAAACAAAAAGGGGACAGTGAGGTTCCACAACAAGGCAGACTTGAGCTGAATACTCGTAACATCATGAAAAATGCTGGGACAGGGCTGGCGAGCTCATCCAGCTGCAGGGCTGCTCTCCAGACAGTGGTAATAATAGTGTCCAAAAGCATATGGTAAATGTGTCTTTGAATCAAGGGATCTGACCTATTGCATGATAAGGCAGTAGAAGTTTGGTTTTTCTTTTTTTTTTTTTTTTTTTAGCCAGAGTCTCACTATCACCCAGGCTGGAGTGTGGTGGCATGCTCCCGGCCACTGCAGCCTCGACCTGCTGGGCTCATGCACTCCTTTGGCCTCAGCCTTCCGAGTAGCCAGAACTACAGGCATACACCGCCACGCTCGGCTAATTTTTGTGTTTATTGTAGAGATGCGGTCTCACCAAGTGACCCAGGCTGTTCTGGAAGCCCTGGGTTCAGGCAATCCTCCGGCCTCGGCCGACCTCCCAAAGCGCTGGGATTATAGGCGTGAACCACCACACCCAGCCCAAGCAGTGGAGACACTTCATCTTCACCAGATGCTGGTACTTGGGTTCCCCATGCTCTAAGGAGGAAAAAAAGTGCAGCCCCTGGGGAAGGGGAAAGGGAAGAAGAGGTCGCAGTGCCTGGTCTTAGTCGAGGGGGCAGGAGCTTTGGTCCAGAGTTTCGGGGCCAGCAGGGGCCTGTTTCTAGCCCTTAAGGACAGAGCCTTGAGCAGAGAAGACCTGGAAAACTCACACTCTTGAGCAGGCAGGATTGGTGGAGGAGCTCCCCTCTAGACCCGCCAGCTACTCCTGGGAGTAAGGCGCTGATGCCACCTCCAGACCCGATGCCACCTCTAGACCTGACTTGCCAAACAGGGGAGGGGCTTGCTTAGAGTTGGCAGAAGTGTCAAGAGCCACTGAGCCTGCAGCCGAGGGGACTGAGTCACACAGAAGAGGAGTTCCATCTTTTTTTTTTTCGAGTCGGGGTCTCACTCGGTCGCCCAGACTGGAGGGTGGTGGCACGCTCCTGGCCACCGTAGCCTCGACCTGCTGGGCTCAAGCCATCCTTCCACCTCAGCCTTCCAAGTAGCTGGGACTACAGGCACACGCCACCATGCCCAGCTAATTTTTTGATTTATTGTAGACATGAGGGCTCACCAAGTTGCCAGGGCTGATCTCGAACCCGTGGGCTCAGGCAATCCTCTCATCTCGGCTTCCCAAAGTGCTGGGATTATAGGCCTGAGCCCGGCCTGGAGGAGTTCCATCTTGAAGGGACGCTTAGCCCAGTGTCAGAGCGTAGTAGGGGCTGGACAAACGTTGACTGCGGTGATGGTTAGGTTTGGAGAGGCATAAGTACACAGGAAACATTTTTCCTACAATGTAACAACATATGTCATCCACTACTATGTGGTGAGGCACAGTCAAAATCACATAGGATGCTGCATTCATGGGTATCAAGACGATGCTACCACAAAGAAGAGACCCAAACATTCACAGACTTGCAAAGGGCAGACATTTGTTTCTCTCCGATGGAACACTCTGATGAGCATAGGCTGTCAAGACTGCTCTGCTCCACCAAGCCACTCAGGCTCCAGGGCTTCTTCCGCCATTGCAGCACCCGAACTGTGCACCAGGCGGTCCCAGAGAGCCTCAGTGAGATGGCAGGGCATCATGGAATGTGTCACAAAGTTAATTTTAATTTTTTTCTGAGTACAGTGGTATGATCACGGCTTACCGCAGTTTTGACCTCCTGGGCTCAGGAGATCCTCCAGCCTCAGTCTACAAGTAGCTTACCCAGCTAATTTTTAAATTTTTTTTTTTTTGAGTTGGAGTCTCACTCTGTGGCCCAGACTGGAGTGGAGTGGCCGCTCCCGGCCACCGCAGCCTCGACCTGCTGGGCTCTGGTGATCCTTCTGTCTCAACCTTCCAAATAGCCAGAACTACAGGCGTTCGCTACTACACCTGGCTAATTTTTTTTTTTTTTTTAATTTATTGTAGAAACGAGGTCTCACCAAGTGGGTCTCAAACGAGGTCTCACAGGTGGGTCTCAAACCTATGGGCTCAGGCAATCCTCTTGCTTTGGCCTCCTAACATGCTGGGATTACAGGTGTACCCAGCCTGAATGCAACAAATTTTTGAGGAAAACACAGCGGTTGTCAACATCTGCCATGCCACAAAAACTGTGACCTGCTAGATACTTCACAGTATCAATTTTAAATAGCACCATTTTCTTATTATTACTCTTTTTTTTTTCTTTTTTGAGTTGGAGTCTCCTGGGCTGAGGTGATCCTTCCTCCTTAGCCTCCCAAGTAGCTGGGACTGTAGATATGCACCACCATGGACAGCTAATTTTTCTTTGATTTCTTTTTTGCAGAGACAAGGTCTTACTATGTTGCCTAGACTTGTCTCGAACTCCTGAGCTCAAGCAATTCTCCCACTCAATCTCCCAAAGTGCTGTGATGATAGATGTGAACCACCACATCCAACTTGTACTGCTTTCTTTTCTTTTTTCTGCTTTCTTTTTAATGACAGTATATTTTTATAAAGTTGTATTTTTGGTGGTTGCTGTGATAAAAAGCGAGTGTTATGAGAAAATCAATGCGGAACAGGGAATGAGGGTGGCAGAGTCCAAGGTTCAAGGAGTTGTACGGTGCCCAATAGATGCATATATCCCATTTACCAAGTGATTGCGGTTGTTTAAAAGTAAAATAAAGTATTAGTATTAGTAGTAGTGGTGTTCTTGCTATGTTGCCCAGGCTGGTCTTGAACTTCTGGGCTAAAGCAATGCTCCCACCTTGGTCTCTCTCTCTCTCTCTCTCTCTCTCTCTCTCTCTTTTTGAGTTGGAGTTTCGCTCTGTTGCCCTGATTGGAGTGCAGAGGCACACTCACGGCCACCGCAGCCTCGACCTGTTAGGCTCAGGGGATGCTTCCGCCTCAGCCTTCCAAGTAGCTGGAACCCCAGGCATGTGCCACCATACCCAGCTAATTTTTTGATTTATTGTAGAGATGAGGTCTCACCATGTTGCCCAGACTGGTCTCGAAACTGTGAGTTCAGACTATCCTCTCGTCTCCCTCTCCTGCCTTGGTCTCCTAAAGTGCTGGGATTACAGGCATGGGCCACTGCACCCTGACTACTCTTTTCTTTCAGTGTACACAAACTCTTTGCAAATGGTTGCTAAGTGTTGGGAAACAACTCTCCATGGACCTGTGGAGGGTTTGCACATGTTATAAGCGGAGATCCTGGCTGCCTTTGACCCTGAATATCTTTTCAAAGATATTTGTGTAGCTAATAGCCTTGGGAGGCAGTGGTAGTGACCTCCTCTGGAGCAAAGAGCAGGTCTGTTTACTGTTCAATATAATAAAGATAACGTCTCCCTTCAGGACAAAGATCAGTCAGGTTTATTGCCCGTTGTAAAAGATTCATATTGCTGAAGTTTGGTAACCTGAGATTCAGGTGACCTCTCCTGTAATACAACCCGCTGAGTGTGCAGGTATCACATGGCTCTCTTCACTGTAGAAATTAGGGTTCAGAAAGCCAGAGCTAATTATGACACTTATGATTGCTACTGCCACGAATAATAAACTCCTTCATCTCTGACCCAGGAGTCTCATGTCTTCTATCAGAGTTCGTAAACTGTAACAGGCTAACTTGTTAGTTTATGCCTGGAATAACATCTCAGACCCTTCACAGTTCTTAACACAAAGTTATTAGGATGCATGAACTTATTAGGATACTTGTACAAAACTTCTTAATAAACAGAACTGCTGGGTGTTTCTTTTTGTTTGGGAGCATCGTGAGAAAATGACTGAGGCATTAAAGGCGCTACAAACTGAAAGGTTTGGGAATTTCTGGCTCTGTGCATTGTTCTCATATCCTGTTTGAGACCTGTCTCTTTCCAGCTGGCAGGGAAGGAATAGGGAGAAAGTCCAGGGAAGCAATTTTGCCTGGGCAAAATAAATGTTCATTTACAATAAGTAATTTAACCATCCTAAAATATAAAAATGCTAGTAAGTTTACTAACTCACAAAATTTTTAAAAAACATAATTTTTTAATTCATTAACTGTTCATCAACATACCGCTATACTCCTTTTGGATAAATTTTATATAGACAATAATCCTAAAAATATACAAAATTAATCTTTCAAATCCTAATATATCTTTCAAAATTAATCTTTCAATCTCTCTCTCTCTATATATATATAGATCTGATCTGATGTGAGGTGAAACTTCTCGCACGAACGTGCTTGCTATTGGTAATACTGCTACAGATCTAGCTAAGCCCTATTCATGCAGAAATTGTGATCATGTTTTGTGAGATTCCCATCAAAAAAGAAAATAAAAGTATTGTGTTAATAATTATGTCTACTGTACTATCAAGAATATTTCTTTTTTTTTGAATCTGAGTCTCACTCTGCTGCCCAGGCTGGAGTGTAGTGGCATGCTCATGGCCACTGCAGCCTCAACCTGCTGTGCTCAGGTGTAATCTTTCCACTTTAGCCTTCCAAGGAGCTGGAACTACAGGCGTGCACTACCACACCTGGCTTATTTTTTGATTTATTGTAAAGAGGAGGTCTCACCAAGTTGCCCAGGCTGGTCTTGACCCCTGAGCTCAGGCAGTCCTCTTGCCTCAGCCTCCCAAAGTGCTGGGACAGGCTTGAGTCACTGCGCCTAGCCTAAGAATATTTCTGATGGTAGCAAACTTTTGTTTTCACTAGCTGTCATTGAGAACTGAATTGTCCACTCACAAATGTACACATCTGATGATTAGAAGACTTTTCTGAAGATTGGCTTTTGGCTTCATACATTTCAAACCTTATTTCTCCTCCTTTACTTATGTGTATTTCTGATGCTGGGACATGTTCATACCATGATTTTGGCCCTTGGACCTGCATCTTCATGATATGACATCAGAGGAATTGGCAGGTAGGGTTAAGAGTATTCTTGACAGCCGGGCTTGGTGGCTCAGCCTGTAATCCTGCGCTTTGGGAGGCTGAGGTGAGTGGATTGCCTGAGCCCGCGGGTTCGAGACCTGCCTGGGCAACTTGGCGAGACCTCATCTCTACAATAAATAAAAAATTAGCCGGGTGTGGTTACTTGCACCCGTAGTTCCAGCTACTCGGAAGGCTGAGGCGGAAGGATTGCCGGAGCCCAGCAGGTCGAGGATGCGGGGGCCGGGAGTGGCCTCTGCACTCCAGTCTGGGCGACAGAGTGAGACTCCAACTCAAAAGAAAATAAAAAAAAAAAAAGAAGAGTATTCCTGACACTCATTGCTATATACCGGGAGATCTAGAAATCATCTAACTAAACATGGAAGCGACGGCAAACCACAAACAAGGGAGCACCCCAAAAAGTCTGGAATTTATTTGTAAAAAATTGTGTATTTATTTTTATATGTTGAAACTTCAGTCACCTTCCAAGTGCTCTCCATTTAATGTAATACCACCTGTTGAGATGCTTTTTCCACTGCTCAAAACAGGTTTTAAACCCATCCGTTTTGGGTGAAGGGGAAAAAAACCCTCATCAATTTGAATGTTTTAAGTGGTTCTGCTGTTTTTTGTTTTTGCTCTTCCACATTGACAAAATGCTCCCCTTTGAGGACTTTTTTCCTTCAGGGAAGCCGAAAAGAAAAGTCACTTGGGGCGAGATTGGGTGAATTGAAATGGTGGGCATGGGGGTCATGCCATGTTTGGTTAAAAACCGACGAACACTTGTAAGTCACCCATTGTTAAGGTCACACCTCGGTGGGACCTCCACAAATATTAGGGCCACACTCCCAGCGGGGCCTCCAGAAGGTTAGGTCAGACCCACTGGGGACGTGGGGTGTGTGGCGTGCAATCCAATGCCACATGAAAGATGCAAAGAATTGCCCAGAAGTTAGATCAGAAAATATAGTATATTTAGAAAATAAACTGGGGGAAGGGGAGAGAGAGAGAGAAAGGAGAGAGATTTACCTCCTGAAGGGAGGGGAAGGGGCCAATGCCTGGAAACATGGCCCGGCCATATCTCAAAGAGCACATGACCACACACCATAGCTTAGCAAGGCAATGGCCTGGCAATGGCAAATGATGACTCTGTCGAGTCCTTTTAACGCTTCCCTTTGATGGGGAAGGGCATTAAAGTGATTGAGTGGCAGTCTGTTCCACATCATTACAAAGGGGCAGGTAAGCTCAGGTACTAACATCAGGTGATGGACAGCAGGAAGATGGGTGGGTTAGTCACATGATTGCTGCCAAGTCACATGATAGGTGGGCAAGCTGGGAGGAGACAAGGAACGGGGTTTTTCCTGCCAGAGACCTGTCAGACGGTCCATCCCTCAAGCTCTTCATCAAAAATGTGGTTTTATTATCATTTCCTATGGCTTAAGCCAGCTAAGAGCCTGAAAGTTTCTTAGAGATTATTATGCTAAAGCATGAATTGAATGGTTGGTCTGTTCTTGTCTTGTACCTGATGGAGATTTACCAAGGGGGTGGAGCAGGCTGCCAGCTTGGTCTGCAGTAAAATATCTGAATGCTTCCTCAAACCTGCTTATTGGAAACCTATCTATCTATGTCTACCGTGTGCTAGAGTCAAAGTGTGTTAGTCTAAGCAAAAATGGTTATGCTGAGGCAAAATGTGAGCTAAGTTTATTCTAAATTCCTCAGGCTCCGCCCTTCACCCATCATGAAATTGGCAAATGTGTTGAAAGAATCTCTAGCGCCGGGCTCAGTGGCTCAGCCTGTCATCCCGCGCCTTTGGGAGGCTGAGGTGAGTGGATTGCCTGAGCCCGTGGGTT
>NW_007257714.1:220910-230159 GCF_000164805.1 Carlito syrichta | reverse complement strand
CCAGCAGGTCGAGGCTGCGGTGGCCGGGAGTGGCCACTGCACTCCAGTCTGGGCGACAGAGTGAGACTCCGACTCAAAAAAAAAAAAAAAAGAATCTCTAGCACACGCATGTTTACTGCAGCATTATTCACAATAGCAAAAACATGGAACCAACCGTGCCGCCCATCGAAAGAGGACTGGATAAAAAAATGTGGTACACGTACACCGTGGAATATTACGCAGACATAAAGGACAACATTATGAACTTCACAGCAACTTGGGTGGACTTAGAGTCTATATGCTGAGTGATCTATCACAGAAACAAAGAACTGAGCACCACATGTTCTCACTCATAAGCAGACCTTGAACAATTATCATAATACTGTAAAAAAAGGGATTGGCAGTATTGGGAAACTGCCAGGGGAGGGGGGCACACTTCATCAGCAGGACCTGCATAATGAACATTGGTATACCTAATCCTGAATTGTACTCCACATCTTTAAAATTTAAAAAAAAAAAGGTTCACCGGAGTCAAAC
Source organism: Carlito syrichta (assembly GCF_000164805.1). Lineage (NCBI taxonomy): Eukaryota > Metazoa > Chordata > Mammalia > Primates > Tarsiidae > Carlito > Carlito syrichta. The sequence goes on along the minus strand of NW_007257714.1, from coordinate 229,643 downwards.
ATAGCCTCTCACAATAACACTAGACGATACACTGATGCGACGGGTTCCTAGAACACTTGCCTAGCAGGGAAGCCTGTACTACAGAGGGCCCACCCTCCAAAAGACAATCTGTTTTGTTTTGTTTTTTGAGTCGGAGTCTCACTCTGTCGCCCAGACTGGAGTGCAGTGGCCACTCCCGGCCACCGCAGCCTCGACCCGCTGGGCTCCGGTGATCCTTCCTTCTCAGCCTTCCGAGTAGCTGGAACTACAAGTGCACGCTACCACGCCCGGCTCATTTTTTTTTTTTTTATTTATTGTAGAGATGAGGTCTCGTCAAGTTGCCCAGGCGGGTCTCAAACCCGTGGGCTCAGGCAGTCCACTCACCTCAGCCTCCCAAAGGCGTGGGATGACAGGCTGAGCCACCGAGCCCGGCTTTTTTTTTTTTTCCAATCCTTCTTGTAAATACATGCCACACAGTCCCAACTTTATGAATTCCCAGCCCACCTCCTCCTTAGATACCAAAACTGTTTTCCACCAACTCATCACTACTTTGCAAAAGTCTGAGGGTGAGAATGTTAGAGAGGAAAAATGTAGTGATCTTTTTTGTTTGTTCGTTTTTGAGTTGGAGTCTCACTCTGTCGCCCAGGCTGGCGTGCAGTGGCACGCTCCTGGCTGCTGCAGCCTTGACCGCTGGGCTCAGGCCATCCTTCCGCCTCAGCCTTCCAAGGAGCCGGAACTACAGGCGCGCTACCATGCCCGGCTAATTTTTTGATTTATTGTAGAGATGAGGTCTCACCAAGTCGCCCGGGTGGGTCTCTAGTCTGCGGGTTCAGACAATCGACTCACCTTGGCCTCCCAAAGTGCAGGGATTACAGACTGAGCCACAGAGCCCGATCAGATATAGTGATCTGAAACAATTTTTGCTGAAAGTGGAAATACTCTGGCTTTCCAAAGTTTGTAAAAACGTATGACCGTGGGAACACGTTGTTAGGGATGCTGGCAGTGGCACGAGAAAGAGGAAATTGACTCGAAAGGCTTCTTTGCTCTAGACTACAAGTGACCACATACAAACCAATGCGACAGCCTCTAGAACTGGCCATCGTTTTGAAGCTCTTTACAATTTATAAAAGTTTCTCTTTTTTAAATTTTAATTTAATTTGATTTTCTTTAGAGTCTCGCCTTGTCACCCAGGCTGGTGTGCAGTGGCACAATCATACTCACTGTCGCCTAGAACTCCTGGGCTCAAGAGATTCTCCTGCCTCGGCTTCCTGAGTAGCTGGGATTACTGATGTGCATCACCACTCCTGGCTAATTTTTTGACTTTTTATATTTATTTACTTTTTTTTTTTGAGTAGGAGTCTTGCTCTGTCACCCAGGCTGGAGTGTAGTGGCATGCTCACAGCCACCGCAGCCTCGACCTGCTGGGCTCAGGCGATCCTTCTGCCTCAGCCTTCCAAGTAACTGGAACCACAGGGGCGCATCGCCACACCTGGCTAATTGTTTTGATTTATTATAGAGACAGGTCTCGCCAGGATCCCCAGGCTGATGTCGAACCCCTGGGCTCAGGCCATCCTCTTGCCTTCGTCTCCCAAAGTGCTGGGTTTGCAGGCGTGAGTCACTGTGCCCGGCTTTTTCTTTTTAGAGACAGAACCTCACTGTGTTGCCCAGGCTGGTCTGGAACTCCTTGTCTTAAGCGATTCTCTTGCCTCGGCCTCCCAAAGTGCTGGGATTACAGGCGTGAGCCATCACACCTATCACAAAACTTTAATATTCATGATCATATTTGATGCTCAGAGCAGCCTGTAGGTTGCCAAAGCAGATCCCAAAGCTTTGGGAAGTAAAATAATTTGCTCCAGCTGAGCAAAATTGCTGGGACTCAAAACTGAGGCCTTCCAACTTCACAATTCATGTTCTTTGCCACATCAGAAAAGAATTACTTGAGAAACCTTTGCCCGGCATATACTAACTACTCAATAAACATTGTGGAACAGATCAAAGAAAAGAAGGAAGTAGAGTGGAAGCCAGGAATCCTTGAAGCAATCAAGGAAGGATCCTTTAGTGGGAAGGAAAATAGTCCAGGATCTCATCCGTCCTTCTGGGACAGATACTTTCTGGGATTTCTTCCAGGTGTCAATTGTCTTCCTTGCCCAGCGGCCCAGTCCAGTGTAATAAGGGAACAGAATACAGGCGATTACTCCATACATGGGCTCTGGGTCCATGTGCCTCCATAGAGGGTTACAGGGAGAGAGTGAGTTGGGTTTTCCCCTGCAGGTGGGGGAGGGGGTAATGGGGACCAGAAGGGTGAGCCTTAATTAGGGCTAATTGTGGCTTTCACAAATGAAGAAAATGCACCTAGGTGATTTCAGATGCATGTGTTGTTCACCAGTTGAATGCTTGTTGCTTAATTTTAGTTGTTTGGTGGGAAGAGTCTGGAGGGAAAATCTGGACTTATTTTTTTGGACTTTTTTGTGTGTGTGTGAGTCAGGGTCTCACTCTGTCGCCCAGACTGGAGTGCAGTGGCCGCTACTGGCTTTTACCGGCCACTTATGAAAGTAGATTTCACTGAGTCCAGTCCATACAGGGATTTCACAGGTCCCTGGGAGATATAGACACACACACACACACACACACACACACACACACACACACATTTTTTTTTGAGTTGGAGTCTCACTCTGTCACCCAAGCTGGAGGGCAATGGCTCACTTTTGGCCACCGCAGCCTCGACCTGCTGGGCTCAGGCGATCCTTCTGATTCAGCATTCCAAGTAGCTGGAACTACAGGCATGTGCCACCATGCCCAGTTAATTTGTTTTTTTAAATTTATTGTAGAGATGAGGTCTCGCCATGTTGCCCACACTGGTCTTGAACCCGCGGGTTCAGACAATCCTCTCACCTCAGCCTCCCAAAGTGCTGGGATTATAGGCGTGAGCCACCATGTCCGACATATATAATTCTGAATCAGAGTCATACTGTCACCTAGGCTGAAGTGCAGTGACACGCTCACGGCCACCGTAGCCTTGGCCCGCTGAGCTCAGGTGATCCTTCCGCCTCAGCCTTCCAAGTAGCTGGGACTCCAGGCATGCACCACCACAGTTGGATAATTTTTTGATTTATTGTAGAGACGAGGTCTTGCCAAGTTGCTCAAGTTAGTCTCGAACCCCTGGACTCAGGCAATCCTCTCGTCTTGGCCTCCCAAAGAGCTAGGATTACAGACGTGAGCCCCCGCACCCAGCCTTGCTTGGGATTTCTGACAGCCCAAAGTCTACCCTTTAGCAAGAGGGTAGGAAGGACTTATTTAAAACCGGAGTCCAGCAATATAGAGAGTTGAAAGCTCAGAGAACTGAGTATGGATAGAGGTCTCAGTCCAGGAGGTGGAGTCTGTTTAGAATCACTTTTATTTGTGTTTAAACCTTTGGTGGCTTCCTGCTGCTCTTAGAATAAAAGCCAGACTCATTGCAGCACACCAGGCCCCAAACGTCCTGGCTCTAACCTCTCTCTCTGACTTCCTGTGCTCCAGCCACACTGGTCACCCTCCCGGTCCTGGCCCATGCCGTCCCCCTCTGTCTTGCAGCCTTTGCATTTGCTGTTCCCTGGTTGTTCTCGTCCCTCTGTGGCCCAGGCTGGAGGACAGTGGTACCATCACGGCTCACTGTAGCCTTGATTTCCTGGGCTCAGGTGATCCTTCCGCCTCAGTCTCCCAAGTAGCTAGAACTACAGGCACACATCCCTACACCTGGCTAAGTTTTTGTTTGTCGGTCTGTTTGTTTGTATAGATAAGGTCTCACTATGTTACCCAGGCTTGTCTCTAATTCCTGGGCTCAGGCAATCCTTCCATCTCAGCTTACCCAAGTGTTGGGATGACCAGCATAATCCACCGCCCCCTGCCCAAAAAGTATTTTTAAAAAGTGTTTCCGGCCAGGCGCAGTGGCTCAGGCCTATAATTCCTAGCACTTTGGGAGGCCGAGGCGAGAGGATTGCCTGAGCCCACGGGTTCGAGACCCGCCTGGGCAACATGGTGAGACCTCATCTCTACAATAAATCAGAAAATTAGCTGGGTGTGGTAGCGTGCAGCTGTAGTTCTGGCTACTTGGAAGGCTGAGGTGGGAGGATTGCCTGAGCCCATCAGGCCGAGGCTGTGGTGTCTGGGAGCGTGCCCCTGCCCTCCAGCCTGGGCAACAGAGTGAGACTCCAACTTTAAAAAAAAAAAAAGTTTCCCTGCAGGGTTCTGCCTGACCAAGTTGTAGAAGATCATCTCAGAGGTTAGAATAGTTTCCAAACTCTTGACAGCTGTCTTTGCTATTCCAGGTTAAGCCTTCTGTTCATCAGGACTAGAAGGCCGAATTAAAAAGTATCATCTCAGGTCTCTCTGGGTCATTCTTCTGGTACACTGAGCAGGCTGAGGGAGCAGATGTTTTTGCAGCTGGTGAAATAACCTGTTTCCCAAGGGTGTGCCCGCACTCAGGTCGGACGGGACATGCCTTCGGAGCTTGCCGGGGCACGCTCCTCCAATAAGGCAGGCACTGTTCATGCTGAATTGGCAGAGCCCAGGGATGACGACAGCCAGCAGCATCCATGGGAGATGGCCAGTAAGTGCAGGAGAGATGCTCACGGAAAAACAAAACTCTTGGCTGGGCACGGTGGCTCACGCCTGTAATCCCAGGGCTTTGGGAAGCTAAGGCTGGAGGAATGCTTGAACCCAGGAGTTTGAGACCAGCCTGGGAAACATTGTGAGACCTCTTCTCTACAAAAAAAATTTAAAAATTAGCTAAGGGTGGTGGCGCGTGCCTATAGTCCCAGCTACTCGAGAAACTGAGGCAGAAGGATCACCTGAGCCCAGGAGGTCGAAGCTGCAATGAGCCATGATCATGACACTGCACTCCAGCCTGGGTGACAGAGTGAGAACCCAACTCAAAACCAAACAAACAAACAAACAAACAAACAAAAAAGCCAGGCGTGCTGGCTTACGCCTCTCAGTCCAGCACTGTGGGAGGCTGAGATGAGAGGTTGCCTGAGTCCATGGGTTCGAGACCAGCCTGGGAAACTTGGCGAGAGCCGATCTCTACAATAAATCAAAAATTAGCCAGGCATGGTGGTGCACACCTGTGGTTCCAGCTACTTGGAAGGGTGAGACAGAAGGGTCACCCGAGCCCAGCAGGTCGAGGCTGCGGTGGCCATGAGCGTGTCGCTGCACTCTAGCCTGGATGATAGAGTGAGACTCCAACTCAAAAACAAAACAAAACAAAAACTTCTCAAAATAAGAGCCAACCCAGTGCTGGAGATACCACTTTGAATGAAATCCCAACAGCTGAGAGCCAAGAGAGTTGGAAAAAAACAGAACTCCCATCCATCTGTTTTCCACAGGGCCCATTCCACCCGTACTTGCTTCTGCCTGATCTTGTCACGAGGACTTTGCCGGTCTGACCATCAAGAGCACCAGTTCAGGGAGCCAAAGGAGGGGAATGCAGAATGCAGAATGCAAGGTCACGGGCAAGGGGAACGGCACCATGGAAACACTTCCTGACTCAGAGGGTGATGATCTCAGGAGTTCCCCTGGGGCATCTCTGGACCCTTTGTGCTGGGGAGGAAAGACTGTCTTTTATTTTATTTTATTTTATTTTTTTGAGTTGGAGTCTCACTCGGTCGCCCAGACTGGAGTGCAGTGGCCGCTCCCGGCCACCGCAGCCTCGCCTGCTGGGCTCCGGCAATCCTTCCGCCTCAATCTTTCAAGTAGCTGAAACTACAGGCGTGTGCTACCATGCCCGGCTAGTTTTTGATTTATTGTAGAGATGAGGTCTCGCCAAGTTGCCCAGGTGGGTCTCAAACCTGCAGGCTCAGGCAGTCCACTCACCTCAGCCTCCCAAAGTGCGTGATTACAAGCTGAGCCCCCGAGCCCGGCTGAGAGACTATCTTTTAATGCAGAAGTTGCAGCCTGATGGCCAAGTGCCCTGGGTTCTAGTCCCAACTATGCGGCTCACTTTGCTGAGTGACCTTGGACAAGCCACTTCACCTTGAAACTCAGATTTCTTTTACCGTAAAATTTTAAAAAAGATATTTTTTGTCTGAACACTATGGCTCATGCCTGTAATCCCAGCACTTTGGGAGGACAGGGTGGGAGGGTTGCTCGAGCACAGGAATTTGAGATCAACCTGGACGGCATAGTAAGACCTCATCTAAATAACAATAAAAATAATTTTTTTTTTGAGTTGGAGTCTCACTCAGTAGCCCAGCCTGGAGTGCAGTGGCACGCTCATGGCCACCACAGCCTCGACCTGCTGGGCTCAGGCAATCCTTCCACCTCAGCCTTGCAAGTTGCCTGAACCACAGGTATACGCCACCATGCCCAGCTAATTTTTTGATATATTGTAGAGACGAGGTCTCACCAAGTTGCCCAGGCTGGCTCTCGCACCCCTGAGCTCAGGCAATCCTCTCACTTTGGCCTCCCAAAGTGCTGGGATTACAGGCTTGAGCCACCGTGTCTGGCAAAAAATAAAATTTGTAATGTGGTAAAATCTTCCTAACATCAAGTTTACCATTTTTACCTGTACAGTTCAGTGGCATTAAGTACATTCACGTTGTTGTGAAGTCATGGCCATGATCTATCTCCAGAATTTTTTTTCCTTTTCCCCAAATAAAATGCCATAATTGTTAAATGATAACTCCTCATGCCTTCCTGTCCCCAGTCCCTGATAACCAGCCTTCTCCTTTGTGTTGCTATGAATTTGACAACTTTAGGTCTGAGGTATAAGTGCAATCATACAATATTGTCCTTTTGTGACTGAATTATTTCACTTAGCATAATGCCTATAAAGTCATTTATGTTGTAACATATGGTAGGGTTTCCTTTGCTAAGGCCGAATCATATTCCATTGCATGTATACACCACTTTTTTTTTTTTTTTTTTAGTTGGAGTCTCATTCTGTCGCCCAGGCTGGAGTGCAGTGGCATGCTCACGGCCACCGCAGCCTCAACATTCCTGGGCTCAGGTGATCCTTTCACCTCAGCCTTTCATGTAGTTGGAACTACAGGCATGCGCCACCACTCCTGGCTAATTTTTTTTTTTTTTTTTTTTGTAGAGATGAGATCTCACCAAGTTGCTCTGGCTGGTCTAGAACCCTTGGGCTCAGGCAATCCTCTCACTTCTGTCTCCCAAAGTGCTGGGATTACAGGCATGAGCCATTGCACCTGGCTTAAACACCACATTTTGTTCATCCATTAATCTGTCACCAAGCACTTGGGTTGTTCCCTCATTCTGGCTATTGTGAATAATGCTGCTATGAATGTGAGTGTACAGGTTTGTTGGAGTCCCTGCTTTCGCTTAGTCTGTGTATATACCCAGGAGCGGAATTGCTGGCTCACATGGTAATTCAATGTTTAATTTGTTGTGGAACCGCCACATTGTCTTCCATGGTGGTGACCCCATTTTGCATTCTACCAGGAGGGTACCAGGCTTCCAGTGGGAAATCAGACTTCTATCAGGGCATGCATTCTCAGTAGAAAATATTCCAGGAAGCTCTATAGGCAGAAGACATCAGAGTGGAGAATCCAGAAGCAGTGGGGGTCAGGAGCCCAACACACCCAACAAAATGAAAACCAGACAAGACCTTCTCTAAATCTCTTTCACACATTAAGCATCTATCATTCTATATTCATAGGACACATGGAGCAACCAACAGGGGCAAAGCATATTTTATTGACTCATGTATCACTTGTTCCACAAAGGAGTTGAGGAGACTTGGAAAACTCAGAGTAAAAGATAAAACACAGACAAGAGTGTCAAGGCAGAGAAAGGTGGAATGGAGGCCTGTGAGATGGATGAGCAAACAGCTGCTGCCCCTGCCCATGGATTGTTTTGGTCTGTGAGTATCGCAGGTGAAGGAGAAATCTGGGAGGCAGGTTACTCCCTGCACATGTGAAATCCCTGGAGACAAAGGAAGGCACAGCTGTTTATGTTGTACACACCTCACCCAAAACCACACTGCACGACTCAAAGAATACAGGGAGCAAGACTTCATATTGAGAAGGAAAATACATATCGAGAAAGCAGAGTTAGTGCTTCCAAGAACGAACCCAAATTGTGCGTCCCTAGGTTCAAATCCTGTCTCCACCACCACTAATCCAGGGCAAAAGACGTCACTGCTTTTTTTTTTTTTCCATTACTATTTTAGATTCAGGGGTGCACATGCATGTTTATTACCATTTGACCCATCAGTCCCACTACTAGGGATCCCCCCCCCAGCAAAAAAGAAATCAATATATAAACAAGATGCCTGTTCTCGTATGTTCATTGCAGCACTATTCACAATAGCAAAATCATGGAACTAACCTAGGTACCCACCAACAATTGACTGGATAAAGGAAATGTGGTATATATATGCCATGGAATATTACACAGCCGCGAACAAGAATGAAAGCATGTCTTCTGCAGCAACACGGAGATTACCATCCTAAATGAACTGATTCAGAAACAGAAAAACACCACAGTTCTCATTCATAGATGGGAGCTAAGTGGTCACAACGGTAAACTTTGCCTTTTTTTTTCCTTTTTCTTTTTCTTTTTGGTTTTTTTAAAAATTAGAATTCTTGTCTTTGTGCTCTTTGACAAATTGTTTTTTTATTTTATTTTTATTTTGAAATTGATTAACTCTCAATGGATCACAGACCTAAATGTAAAACCTCAAACTGTAAGAAACTTAGAACAGCCGGGCTCGGTGGCTCAGCCTGTAATCCCGCACCTTTGGGAGGCTGAGGTGAG
>NW_007257714.1:219011-220557 GCF_000164805.1 Carlito syrichta | reverse complement strand
GAAACCATCAAGACAGCAGGAAGACAGCCCACAGACTGGGAAAAAAATATTTGCCAACTGCATATCTGACAAAGGCCTAACATCAAGGATCTACAAAAAATTCAAACGTGCCGAAAAGAAAAAAACAAACAGCCTCATTACAAAGTGGGCAAAAGACATGAACAGACACTTCTCAAAAGAAGACATCCGAGCAACCAACAGACACATGAAAAAATGTTCAGCCTCACTAATCGTTAAGGAGATGCAAACGAAAACTTTGCCTCTTTAAGCCTTCGTTTTCCCATCAACAAAGTAGGGACAAGAATTGCTGTGAGGACTGAGGGAGATCATGCAGGAAAGTCACTGGGTCCAGGGCCTGGTAGCGTACACTGTTCGTGTTGGTAGCTACTCCAGCCGGAAGTCCATTTCGGAGGTGCCCATGCCCTGTCTGTCTTGTTCATTCCCCTCTCCCCAGTGCTTAGCAGAGTGTGTGGCTCCTGGTAGATGTTGAATGGATATTTGGAGACCGGAACTGATGTAACTATCTCTCCCGTTTGACACTTGGCGCCCTGGGCCATGTTCCCTCTGACGGTGGTAGGTGACATGGGTGAAAAGCATGAGGTCAGGCTGGTTCAAGGCGTTGCTCACCAGGTCACACCCAAGACTAAATGCTCACGGGCTTTGACGAAAGTCAAGCTGTGGAATGTACATGAACGTGACCGCCCAGGTCAAGGTCCTCACCCGTGCTGTCCCTCACGCCCTCCCTCTTCAAAGGACTGTGTCTGGTAGCCCCCCAACTATTCCAACAAAAGGTGTGAAATGACAAATTAGGACAGAGAGATGACGATCCCACAAACCTCATTTCAAATCAACTACTGCTTATTGAATGTTTGACATGCGCGTGTTTAAGACTCTTTGTTGGGCATTGCAGGAAATTTAAAAATTGAGCAAGAAAGCATCCCTTTTCTAAAATATTAGAACTTCCTCCCTCCCTCCCTCTCATTTTCTCTTTCTTTCTGTCAGGGCCTTACTCTGTTGCCCAGGCTGCAGTGCAGTGGCACGATCACGGCTCACCACATCCTTGACCTCCTGGGCTCAAGTAATCCCTCTGTCTCAGCCCCCTGAGTAGCTAGGACACTGCCGCACCCAGTTTCTTTTTGATTTGGTCTTGCTATGTTATGCAGGCTGGTCTCGAGCCCCTGGACTCAAGCAATTACCTTGCCTCAGTCTCCCAAAGTGCTGGGATTATAGGTATGAGCCATCACACCTGGCCTAGAATATATTTTGTTTTTATTTTTCAATCAAGACAAGCTGTCACTATGTTACCTAGGCTGGTCTTGAACTCCTGGGCTCAAGCGATCCTCTCGCCTTGGCCTCCCAGTGTGCTGGGATTATAGGCGTGAGCAACTGCGCCTGGCCTAAAACATATTTTCTAATAAATGGGTGGTATATGTGAAAGGAGAGAACCCTAGAAATTGAGGATATAACATAGTCATTTAAAATCAGCATAGCAGCCGGGCTCAGTGGCTCAGCCTGTAATCCCGTGCCTTTGGGAGGCTGAGGTGAG
>NW_007257714.1:212349-218874 GCF_000164805.1 Carlito syrichta | reverse complement strand
CATGGCCATTTTGCTTAGGCCTCACCCCTTGACATTCCCTTGCTATATAGCTGGCACGGCCAACATATCTTTTTAACCCTATAATCATTAGCAAGAAAAATACTTTAGTTTTAGAAATCAGTGATTACACAGATCTCCGTAAGCACATCCAGTCTTGCTGACAATTTTTCTTTTAGGCATTCCTACTGATACATTGTCATTGGCCAGCAGAAGGCCCTCCAGCACAACCCCTGGAGGCATGCTTGTTGGTGTGTGTGTGTGTGTGTGTGTGTGTGTGTGTGTGTGTGTGTGTGTGTGTGTGTATTTTTTGAGTTGGAATCTCACTCTGTCGCCCAGGCCGGCACACTCAAGGCCACTGCAGCCTTAACCTGCTGGGCTCAGGCAATCCTTCCGCCTCAGCCTTCCAAGTAGCTGGAACCACAGGCACATACCACCACACCTGGCTAGTTCTTTTCTTTTATGTACAGAGGAGGTCTCACTTTGTTGTCCAGGCTGGTCTCCAACTCCTAGGCTCAAGCAATCCTCCTACCTCCGCCTCCCAAAGTGCTGAGATTACAGGTGTAAGCTACCACGCCCGGCTTAACTATGTTTTTATTGTTTTGTTTGTTCCCACCGTGCCAGACTAGACAACATTGTAGCCCATCTTATATTTGGGTTTTAGAATAGCATATCGTTGACCAGAAGGAATTCCTGGACCAAATTCCATGATCCCAAATTCCACCTCTACCACTTAATTGCTGTGTTTCCTTTGGTAAGATACCGGCCTCTCTGGCTCAGTTGCTTTGTCTGTAAGATAAATTAACCATTTCTGCTTCAGAGGAGTGTTGTGAGGATGACATAAATTAATATTAGTGAAGCTCATACAAAGCTTATGCAAAGCCTGGCATGCAATTAGCACCATATAAGCATTAGGTGTTATTAGTACAGAAAAATTCAAGGTGATGGAATTTCACCAAGATAGTGAAGATGATGACTGTTAGAAAAATTACCTTCAGCAAAGCAGATGTTATATTTTGAGAAAGCACAAAAGTTCTGGTCAGTTGTGACAGGCAGACTTTGGATGATTGATTGACTGATTAGAGATAGGATTTCACTCTGTCACGAGGTTGGAGTGCAGTGACGCAATCCTAGCTCATCGCAACCTCGAACTCCTGGGCTCAAGTGATCCTCCCGCCTCAGCCTCTCAAGTAGCTGGGACTATAAGTGTGTGCCCCCACACCTGGGTTTTTTGTTTAATTATTTATTTGAGGTGAGATTTTGCCGTGTTACCCAGACTGATCTCAAGCTGCTGGCCTCAAGTGATCCTCCCACCTTGGCCTCCCAAAGGGCTGAGATTACAGACATGAGCCACCACATCCAGCCAAGGGACAGTCAGACTTCTAAAATGGCCCCCAGTGATTCCCACTCCAGGGTACTCACGCCCTTTGGTGATCTGCCCCCCTTGAGCGTGGGCTGGAGCTGGTGATGTGCCCGTAACTCATAGACTAGGGCAATGAGGATGGGATGTCATGTCCACGACTGGGTTACAAAAGGTGACCTCACTCTTGCCAACAGACCCTCTCTCTGGCCAGTGTTGATGAGGCAAGTTGCCATGCTGGAGAGGCCCACGGGACGGGGAACTGAGGGCAGCCGTTGCCAACATCTTGGGAGAAACCGAGGCCTTCGGTTCAACAGTCCGATGAGGAGCTGAACAGTCCGATGAGGAGCTGAATTCTCCCATCAACCACTGTGTGAATTGGGAGTGGACCTGGCCTCCACCGAAAATTTTATTGCAGCCTCATGAGACATTCTGAAAGATCCCAGCTAAGTCATGTAGGAATTCTTTTTTTTTTTTTTTTTTGAGTTGAGGTCTCACTCTGTTGCCCAGGCTGGAGTACAGTGGTATAAACATGGCTCACCATAGCCTCAAGCTCCTGACCTCAAGCTATCCTCTCACCTTAGCCTCCTGAGTAGCTGGGACCACAGGTATGCGTCACCATGCCTGGCTAACTTTTAAAAAATTTTCTATTTTATTTTTGTAGAGACAGAGTCTCGCTATGTTGCCCAGGCTGGTCTCGAACTCCCGAGCTCAAGCAATCTTTCTACCTCAGCTTCCCAAAATGCTGGGATTACAGGTGTGAGCCACTGCACTTGGCCAGGGATTCTTGACCCCAGAAACTGTGCTTTTCTCAATGTGTGTTGTTAGGCACACCTCACCATGCCTGGTTAACTTTTTAAACAATTTTTATTTTATTTTTTTGTAGAGACAAAGTCTCGCTATGTTGCCCGGGCTGGTCTCAAATTCCTGAGCTCAAGCAATCCTCCCGCCTCTGCCTCCCAAAGTGCTGGGATTACAGGTGTGAGCCACTGCTCCAGGCTTGGGATTCTTGACCCCAGAAACTGTGTTTTCATCAATGTGTGTTATTTTAACCCACTATGTTTAGACGTAACTTGCTACACAGCCATGTACCAAAGTAGGAACTTGAACTGGATTAAGGGCGCCTTACGGGTGACAGCCATTACAGGAAGAGCACCCCGTGGTCCCACCCAGGACTGCGTGGGCGGGGAGGGGCTCGGGCTGAGCTGTCCAGGGTGGGAAAGCCTAGGCTGTCCTGGCACTTCCTGTTCCAAGCACAGATGGGTCCTGGAACACTTGGTTCTCATCTTGCGTCACTGGCCTCTGCACAGCACTTGAGTGTGTACCGTCTGGAAATTCCTGCTTATCTTTATGACACCAGTCCCTTTGTTTATTCATTCATGCAACAAACTCTGAGCTGGACACTGTTCTGCATAAGGTGGATACACCAGGCGCAAGAAGAAATCGCCCTCACATAGTTCTCACTTGTCTTCTGACTTTGATCTCATCTTTTAAATTGTTCCTCTATCTCCTTCACCGGGGGGACTTTTATTTTTTTATCAAATATCCCTTCAAGGCTGGGGTTCTCCATGGCAATGGCCTTGCCCTTCATCTCTTCTTGCCTTACACAGTTCTCCTGGAGTGATTCCAGGCTTTGTGATTCTTTTATCATTTTTTGTTTTTGAGTCGGGGTCTTACACCGTTGCCCAGGCTGGAGTGCAGTGGCACAATCAGCTTACTGCAAACTTGACCTTCTGAGCTCAGGAGATCCTCCCGCTTCTACTGCTGGGACTACAGACATGCACCACCACGCCCGACTAATTTTTTGTGGAAACGGGGGGGGGGGTCTCACGATGTTGCCCAAGTCTTGAATTCCTGCGCTCAAGCAATCCTCCCACTTTGGCCTCCCAAAGTGCTGGGATGATAGGCATGAGCCATGGCACCCGGCCTCTCCTGTTTTTGAATTCCTATTATCCGTAGGGTTAGAATCAAACATTTAGGGTTTTTTGGCGGGGGGGGGGGGAGGGTTGGAGTCTCACTCTGTTGCCCAGACTGGAATGCAGAGGCATGCTCATGGCCACTGTAGCCTCAACTTGCTGGGCTCCGGCGACCCTTCTGCCTCAACCTTCCAAGTAGCTGAAACTATAGGTGTGCACTACCACATCTGGCTAATTTTTGATTTATTGTAGAAACAAGGTCTCGCCAGGTTGCCCAGGCTGATCTTGAACCCGCAGGCTTAGGCAATCCACTTGCCTCAGCCTCCCAAAGTACTGGTATTACAGGCTGAGCCACCGAGCCTGGCCTAGGTTAAGCTTATAACTAGGTCTGTAGAACATTTTCGATCACTGAGCATTTTGTAACCTACTAGCAAATATCCATGTCTCTTTGTAGAAAGATAATAGACAAATCAAGACAAGAAGGTAATCAGAAGGACTCACAAAACCCAGTCCCGGGAGGCTGTGTACCATATGACTCTGATAGGAGTGAAAACTGCTTGGCAGTATCTTTTAAAGCTAAATATTCATATATTCTGTGACCCAGCAAGATATACCCAAGAGAAATGAGTGTTTATGTCCACCAAAAGACATGGACAAACATACTCATATCAGGTTCATCACAGTCAAAAACAGTAAACAATTCAAATAGTTATCAATGGTAGGTTAGATAATATTCTATACAATGGAATATTGCACAGCAATGAAAAAAATCTGTCCCTATCCAGACAGCATAGGCGAGTCTCACAACACAATGAGTGAAAGAAACCAAGCACAAAAGAGCCCGAACTATGTGGCTTCATTTATAAGAAGTTAAGGCCTGCGTGATGGCTCAGCCTGTAATCCCAGCACTTTGGGAGGCCGAGGCGAGTGGATTGTCTGAACACGACTGAACACAGAAGTGCAGGGAGTTAATGTCCCTCTCAACAATTTTCAACTTCAAGGCGGCGAAAGCCAGTGGATAAGTTCTCTCACTCTGTCAGGTGCAGTGGCTCATGCCTGGAATCCCAGCACTTTGGGCGGCCGAAGTGAGAGGATCGCCTGAGCCCAGAAGTTCAAGACCAGGCTAGGCAATATAGCAAGACCTCGTCTCTACAAAAAAAAAAAAAAAGCACAAATTAGCCAGGCATGGTGGCATGCGACTGTGGTCCCAGCTACTCAGGAGGCTGAGGTGGAAGGATCACATGAGCCCAGGAGGCTGTGGGAAGCCATGATCGTGCCACTATATTCCAGCCTGGGTGACAGAGTAAGACCCTGCCTCAAAAAAAAAAAGAGAAAATCCTTTCCTGCCTTGATAGCTTACCCTTCTCAATGTCACACTTTCTGCTGTCACTCTGGCTGCAGGTGACCCCTCTTTGGTCAATTACTTGCCCCAAGTGTTTCTCACAGACTCTGCCTCCAGGGAAACTCAGACTAAGAAAAGAGCTCATGGGAAGCCTGGTGAACACTGACTGTTCTCAGGCAGCAGACCTGCAAGGTTTCATGTCGCCTCAAGGTAAGGAGAGGTCTGGAGACTTTTGCAGAATTACAGGTGCAGGTCTCAGGGTTTGGCCGAGTCCCTGGGAGACACGGCGGCACCAGAATGTCATCTTTGCCTCCTTTCTTCATGGGTACATCTCAGATTTTACTCCAAGGCCATTTCTGATTTCTGCTTGTTATTTTATTGGCTTTCGTTAGAGCAGATTTTTGCAGAGAAGACTGGCCCGGGCTTAGTTTTTGTGCATGTAAAAGTCAGTGGATGTTGTAATTCTGTTGCTTGTCTTTTCTAGTGAGATGATGTGATTGTGTGACTTTGATTTTTTTTTTTTTTTTTTTTGAGTCGGAGTCTCACTCTGTCATCCAGGCTGGAGTGCAGTGGCACGCTCCCGGCCACCGCAGCTTCAACCTGCTGGGCTCAGGTGATTCTTCCGCCTCAACCTTCCAATTAGTTGGAACTACAGACACGCGCTACCATGCCAGGTTAATTTTTTGATTTATTGTAGAGATGAGGTCTTGCCAAGTTAACCAGGCTGGTCTCGAACTCGGGCTCAGGCAATCCTTTCAACCTCGGCCTCCCAAAGTGCTAGGATTATAGGATTATAGGCATGAGCCACTGCTCCCGGCCTTTACTTCTTTTTTTTTTGAGACAGGGTCTCTCTCCATCACCCAGGCTGGAGTGCAGTGGCTCACTGCAGCCTCCAACAAATGATCCTCCTACCCTAGCCTCGAAGTAGCTGGGACAATAAGTGTGCACCACCACACCCAGCTAATTTTTAAAGTTTATTACAGAGATGAAGAGTTTTGCTATATTGCCCAGGCTGGTTTTGAACGCCTGATCTCAAGCGATCCTCCCACCTTGGCCTCCTAAAGCTACATGTTACAGACTTGAGCCACTGCGCCTGGTCGGTTTTGATTCTTCTATGGAAAATTATGCCCAATCTAGAATAAATCTGGTTGACAGATAAAGTAATTGTTATGTAGTTGTTCTAAGGTTGTGGAAGCATGCCTCAAAGGAAATTTAGATCACATAGTAGCTAATTTGGCACAGGTGTTTCTGGGCTTCAGCAAGTACATTTATACATTTTGATCCCACCAGGTCAGTGGCGGTCAAATAGCTATTCCTTCTTGGTAAAGGGTTAAGTTTCTCTAGTAACAGAACAGTGCTTAGAGACTGAACCCCACCGGTCCCACTCACCATTGCTAATCCTTGTGGTATTCTGGGAAGGTGGCATTTGTGATCTCTTCTTTCTAGCCAAAGAAGTCAGAAGCTTAGACAGCCCTTGTGACACCGCAGGCCCAACATCACACAGCAAGGACCCGAACAAAGCAGAAATCTGAACGTGAATCTAGTTGGTTCTAGAGTTCTTGTTCTTTCTACGTCATGCTGTTACGTCTCTAAGCAGGGGAGTCTGCTGAAAGGAGAAAGGGACAGGGTGTCCTACACATAAATAATCGAATCAGAGACTCTCGGAGTTGGAGGGAAACTTAGAGACCAATTCATCCGCACCTGTGGACACGACACACAAATCCCTCCTGCAGATGGCAGCCAGGCCCCAGGGCCAGGGGAAGGAAGCTGCCCAGGGTGGGGGACTGGGCCTGTGTCCAGAGCAGGGGGTGGGCAGGGAAAAATTATATAATTCAGGAATATTCTATGCTTGCTTTCCCTGCTTTTTTTTTTTTTTGAGTTGGAGTCTCACTCAGTCACCCAGACTGGAG
>NW_007257714.1:187990-212329 GCF_000164805.1 Carlito syrichta | reverse complement strand
ATTACAGGCATGCACTACCACACCCAGCTGATTTTTTTTTTATTTATTGTAGAGATGAGGTCTTGCTGCCCGGGCGGGTCTCGAACCTGCGGGCTCAAGCAATCCACTCACCTCAGCCTCCCAAAGGCGCGGGATTACAGGCTGAGCCACCGAGCCCGACTTTTTTTTTTTTACACCTTTGGTTTTGTGTATGAGCTCGTGTGCTTGGTGTGTGATAAAATACACATAACATCCGTAACATAAAATTTACCATTTTAACCATTCTAAAGTGTACAGTGGATTGGCCTGTAGTACATTCCCAATGTTGCACAGTGATCACTGCTATCTAGTTCCAGAACATTCCATCATCTCCACAAACATCCCTTATGCCCGTGAAGAAGTCATTCCCTTTCCCCTCTTCTCTCAAGCCCTGGCAGTCACAGCTTTCTGTCTGTGAATTTGCCTGCTCTGGACATCTCATGCAAATAGGATCATCCAGGATGTGGTCTTCGTGTCTAGCTCTTTTCACTGCTGTCAAGAGTCATCCGTGTTGTAGCATGGATTAGTGTTTCATTTCTTCCTGTGTTCACAGTTTTATTTGTATACTGCTTTCCGGAACTTATTTTCATGGTAATATCAAAATATTTACTGTCATTTGAAAGACATCCCCCTTTCTCCTCTTTTTTGGAGACAGGGTTTCAGTCTGTTATTCAGGCTGGAATGCAGTGGCATGATCACGGCTCACCACAGCCTCGACCTCCTGGGCTCAGGCGATCCTCCCGCCTCAGCCTCCCAAATAGCTGGGACTACAGGCTTGGGCCGCCACATAAATCCAGTTAATTTTTCTATTTTTTTGCAGAGACGAGGTCTTGCTTTGTTGCTCAGGCTGGTCTCGAAATCCTGGGCTCAATTGATCCTCCCGTGTTGGCCTCCCAAATTGCTGGGATTACAGGTGTGAGCCACCATACCTAGATAGATACCTCTTTTTGAGAATATAATCAAAGGGTACAATTGCCACCCTGCTACAATATCACCAAACTTCTCCCTTCTTGGTGTTCCAGGCTCCAAGACAGGAGGAGGTGTTTGTTCTGTTATAAAAGTTTATGAAAAAAAACTGTAACATATTACTGAGAGCTATAAAGGATTAAGCAGGTGGTAAGAAAAGCTTTGTTCCAGGCTGGGTGCAGTGACTCACGCCTATAATCCCAGCACTTTGAGAGGCTGAGTTGAGAGAATTACCTGAGCCCATGGGTTCGATACCAGACTGGGCAACTTGACGAGACTTCATCTCTACAATAAAGCAAAAAATGAGCCAGTTGTAGTGGTGTGTGCCTGTCGTTCCAGCTACTTGGAAGGCTGAGTCAGAAGAATCACCTGAGTCCAGCACATTGAGGCTGCGGTGGCTGTAAGTGTGCCACCGCATTCCAGCCTGGGCAACAGAGTGAGACTCCAACTCAAGAAAAAAAAAAAAAAAAAGATTTGTTCCTAGGTAGGAATATTAAATTGTGTGAAGATGTTCATTTTTCCTAAATGGTTTTATATGCTTAATGTGGTTCCAATCAATATTATTGTAAAAAACTTTCCTGGTAATTTAACATTAAAGTTAACCTGAAAGAGTAAACATTTTAGAATATCAAAAAGAAGTTGGAAAAAGATAATCTTGAAAAGGACAGGCATTTTAAAGGGTAAAACTATTTAAAAATTATAGTGATTAACAGGGCCCAGCGGTTCACACCTATAATCTCAGCACTTTGGGAGGCTGAGGTGAGAGGATTGCTTGAGCCCAGGAGTTTCAGGCCAGCCCAGGCAACATAGCAAGACCGCATCTTTACAAAAATAAAAAAAAAATTAGCCAGACACAGTGGCGTGCGCCTATAGTCCCAGCTATTCGGGAGGCTGAGGTGGAAGGATCACTTGAGCCTAGGGGGTCAAGGCTGCAGTGAGCTGTAATTGTACCACTGCACTCCAGCCTGGGTGACAGAGTGAGACTCTGATTTAGAAAAAAAAAGTTAATGTGATTAAAACGATATATTAATAATGTTGGCATAAACAGGTGGTTCCGTAGAACCAACCAGAACAGAAATAATCAAACTCACAGCGCAAAGCCCAAACTCAAAGAAAGCTTCTATCCCTCCTCCTATCCCTCAGTTACTCCTATAGAACTGTTTCCTTAACCTTACCCAAACCTTGAATCCCTATCCCACCATTTCCTGTTGTCTGTTCCACCTGTTCATTCCTTGTCTTCATCTCCTTCCTGGCCTAACTTGGACTTCATGCTTCATGATCTCAACAATTCTTTCAACTTCTTTCAACTTCTTTACTCCATCCACCCCCTGCCCCCCGCTTTTTTTGAGCTGGAGTCTCATTCCGTCACCCAGGCTGGAGTACAGTGGCACACACGCTCATGGCCACCCCAGCGCCAACCTGCTGGGCTCTGGTGATCCTTCCGCCTCAGCCTTCCAAGTAGCCAGAACTACAGGTGTGCACAACCTTGCCCGGCTAATTTTTGATTTATTGCAGAGACGAGGTCTCACCAAGTTGCCCGGAGTGGTCTCGAACTCATGGGCTCAGGCAATCCACTAGCCTCGGCCTCCCAAAGTGCTGGGATCACAGGCTGAGCCACCGAGCCTGGCCTGCACTTTCCCTTTGACCTGATGGTTAAAAAAAAAATCAAAACAAACATACTTGAATCTAGGCACAAAAGGGATAGGTTTGGTGGAATAGTGTCTCCCCTAAATTCATGTCCACTGGAACCTTAGACTGTGATCTTACTAGGAAATAAAGTCTGTCTTGGTCTGAGACTGGATAATTAATAAATCACAGACATTTACACAGTTCTGGAGGCTAGGAGGTACTGCGGTTCAGTGTCTGGTAACACCCTGCTCATCGTAGCTGGTACCATCTAGGTGTCCTCACATGGGGGAAAGGGCGGAAGGGTAAAATGAGGTGAATATGGTACCCTCACCTGGTGAAAGAGGAGAAGTAGAAGCGAGGTCTTGCTATGTTGCCCAGGCTCTTGGGCCCAAGCAGTGATCCCACCTCGGCCTCCCAAAGTGCTGGGATTACCATGGCGCCTGGCCCTTCAAACCCTTTTATAAGCTCTCATGGCGCGGTCACCCACTGAAGTCCCACCTCTTAACATGACCAAATTGGAGATTAAGTCTCAAAATATGAATCTGGAGGAGGGGACACATTTAGACCACAGCAGGGTATTTGCATGTGTCATTGGTTAAGATGAGATTATACTGGGTTAAGCTAGGTCCTAAATTCATTGATTGGCATCCTTGTAAAAGGGCCACGTGAAGACAAGAGACACAGAGACACAGACACACACAGAGGGAAGAAGGTCAAGTGGACTGAGGCGGCCACAGCAAGGAACACCAAGGATTGCTGGCAGCCACGGGAAGCTGGTAGGCATCGACACCTTGATGTCAGACTTCTGACTTCCAAGCTGGGAGAAAGCAAATGTCTATTGTTTAAGCCATCCAGTTTGTGGCGATTTGTTACCGCAACCCTAGGAAACTAATAGAGGAGGCTTCTAGGATGCTGGTATAGGTGACTTCACGGCATGAATCCATCAAGCTATAAGCACTCCCCTTTTATAAAAATATATTTTATTCTAAAGATGTGGGATACGATTCAGGATTAGGTATACAATACAATTGGACATCCTACAGGTAAAGTTTGGACCTCCCTTTGGTCCCCACATTGCCTGGTTTGAGATCAGCTACTCTTTTTTTTTTTTTTTTTTAGTTTGAGTTTCACTCTGTTGCCCAGGCTGGAGGGCAAGTGGCACGCTCACGGCCACCGTAGCCTCGATCTCCTGGGCTCTGGCAATCCTTCTGCCTCAGCCTTCCAAGAAGCTGGAACTACAGGCGCGCACTACCACACCTGGCTAGGTTTTGATTTATTGTAGAGATGAGGTCTCGCCAAGTTGCCCGGCTGGGTCTCAAACCCGCGGGCTCAGGCAATCCACTCACCTTGGCCTCCCAAAGTGCTGGGATTACAGGCTGAGCCACCCAGCCCAGCCGAGATCAGGTACCCTTATTAATGTTGTGTCTCCACCCCCTCCCAGGCAGTATCCCGCTACCGCCAATCCCTTTCTTGTAGTATTATGGTAAATGTTCAGGGTCCACTTATGAGTTAGAACATTTGGAACTCTGCTGTTTGTGATAAATCACTCCTGAGTATTATAGACTCCAAATTCATCCAAGTTGCTGCGAAGTCCATATGTTTGTCCCTCTTTTTGTTTTTCTTAATGTGAGGTGTTTGTCCTTCTTTATGGCTGCTGCTTTTTTTTTTTTTTTGGAATCGGGGTCTCACTCCGTCACCCAGGCTGGAGTGCAGTGGCACCATCACAGCTCACCACAGCCTCAACCTCCTGAGCTCAGGTGATCCTTCCACCTCAGCCTCTGGAATAGCTGGGACCACAGACACTTACCACCACACCCAACTATTTTTTTTTGTTTGTTTTTTTTAGAGACAAGGTCTCCCTACGCTGCCCAGACTGGTCTCGAACTCTTGGGCTCGAGCAATCTTCCCACCTCGGCCTCCCAAAGTGCTGGGGTTACAGGCATGAGCCACCACACCCAGCATGGTCCCCTTTTGAGAATCCATCTAACTTCTCTGCATCTTCTCCAGGCAAGAAAAGTCTGGGGAACATCACTCTGGGCAGTTTGCATCACCTAGACCTTATGCATAGGGTGTACTGTTTTCTGAACGTGGCGGGGTAGTATCCGGGTATTTCCTGTTACCCTTCCTTTGCCCCGCATCTAGGCAATTATTTTGTTATCTCAGAGGAGGGATGGCCCGACAAAAAGTACATAACCCAAGGAGGCTCCTTTTTTGTTTGTTTGTTTGTTTGTTTGTTATGGATCCTCAAAACCACCAAATATATATATATTGAAAAAGCCAGAAGTTCAGGCACAGTGCCTCACGCCTGTAGTCCCAGAAGTTTGGGGGGCTGAGGTTGGATCTTTTGAACCCAGGAGTTGGAGACCAGTCTGGGCAACATAGCAAGACCTCATCTCCAAAAAAATTGGAAAAATTTGAGAAAAAAAGCTAGCCTACCCTTCCAGGCCAGATAAAGCTTCCCGAGGCCTGAGAAGTGAAGAGAGGGTGAGAAAGACCAGGGTCCACAAAGGAAGTTCAAAGGGCCAAGCTGGCAGATGCTCTGGAAACTGCCCAGACCCTCCCATTTAAGGTTGAACATTCATTCGTTCCCTCCAGCTTCTGGAATTGTTGACTGCCGATGGGTCTCACTCAGGACTATGTCCCTACCCTGGAGACAGCCGATAAAAATGAGTCTTTCCTGTGGAAGAGCACATGCCTGACCCTCTTGCCCCAAAAAAGAATCTTGAAGGGGCCCTCTGGCTTCAGAGCTCTCTGAGAAACTGGCGGAAGCCTTGACCAAGGCTGCCCTCCCTTCGCCCTCCCCCTCTGTCTGATTACAGCTGGAGTCCCCACAAGCCTGCCCATTCCCTGCCCCCCCACCAACTCAAATATTTATCCACCCAAAAAAGTCATCCATATGGGGCCCCCACATCTCCTGGGGAGACACATCGGAACACTGAAGAGTGGAGGAGGCTGGGTACAGACTCCCAGAGTTCCCACAGCTCAGCTGAGCGCAGCAGGGGAGAGGAGCCAACCTGGGCAACAGAGTGAGACCCTGACTCAAAAAAAAAAAAAGTAATATGACTGTTATTCTCATCAATCACACTCTAGACTTTACTCAGATTCCACCAGTTTTCCCACCAATATCATTTTTCTGTTCTAGGATCCAATCCAAGATGCTTCACCACATGGAGCTGAGATTCATTTTTCTTTCCTACAACTGAAAACATCAAAACTCACTCTTTAATATCAGGGGGAAACATGGCACAACTCTGGCTGGACATTTCCAAATCTGCTCAGAGAATTTTTTGCTCGTTTAATGACCTTCCTCGGGAATCACAGTCTGGTCAGCTTTTTTGGTAACAGAAGACTTCACAAACTAGCACAAGTAAGGCTGTGGAGAGAACCCAGGGGAGCCCGTGGACTGGATTGTGAAAAATCCCAAGGATAAGAACTGAAAGAGCCGTGGGGAATGAGGTGTCTTAGTCTGTTTAGTGTTGCCACCAAGAAACTCCTGAGACTGGGTAATAAGTAAAGAAAAGAGGTTCATTTGGCTCACAATTCTAGAAGCCTGGAAAGTTCAAGATTGAGCCTCTGTGTCTGGTGAGGGCTTCAGGTTCTCCCACTCATGGTGGAAGGTGAAGGGGAGCCGTGTGCTCAGAGACTGCATGGCGAGAGTGGAAGCGAGACGAGAGACAGGGAGGAGGCAGGCTCTTCTTGACAACCAGCTCTTGCAGGGACCAATAGAGTAAGGACTCACTCTTAAGGGAGGGTGTTCTTCTCTTCATGAGGGATCCACCCTCATGACATATGCCTCCCAGTTGGCCCCTCCTCCAACATTGGGATCAAACTTCAGCATGAAGTTCAGAGCGGACAAATATTCAGATGTAGCAGGAAGCTATTCTTTGCTCAGATTCTTTGAATTTCCCTTGTTTTCCTCCACCTCCTTCTCCTCTCTTCCCTCCCTCTGCACCTCCCTTTTCCCATACCTAACCTGGCTCCTCTGTTCATTGCCCTGCACATGTCCACATTGGCCACCCTAGACTACAATCCACATAATTCAGCATGCACCTGCAACTTCACCCTGCTTAAATCCCAGCTCATATGTTCAAGTCAGTGCCTGTAAAATGTGGGTGCTAGTCAGTCAACAGATGGTGGTAACATGGGTTAATTTTCCATCCCAGTTAACATTAAAATATATCTATGATAATATTTCTTGTTATTACAGCAGAAGATTCTGTTTACCTATGATATAAGTTATCACTAATTGTGAATAGCTTTGTTAGAATCTACCCGCACAAAAAAAAATTAAAGGAAGGGGAGCATTAAAATTGATTTTGGTTTTTTTGAGTCAGGGTTTCATTCTGTCACCCAGCTTGGAGTGCAGTGGCACAATCAAGGCTCACCACAGCCTCAGCCTCTTGGGTTTGAGTGGTCCTCCCACCTCAGCCTCCTGAGTAGTTGGGACTATAAGCATGCATAATCACACCAGCTAATTTTTTTTCTTGTTGCTGTGTTACCCAGGCTTGAACTCCTGGGCTAAAAAAATCCTCCTACCTTGGCCTCCCAAAGTACTGAGATTACAGGCATGAGCCACCATGCCTGGCCAAAATGGAATTTTTAATAAAATATCTAGGCTTTATTAAACACAACGTTGCAGAGACTCAGTCTCAACGGATTTTGCTCAAAGGATTTTGGACAAACCACAAGGGGTTCAAACATTTCCACAGTTACACTGGAAACAGAATTTAGCTAATTTTCTAGAAAGTAAAGCACATCACTAAACCAAGACTTCGGATTAGTCTAATAACACACACCAGCTCTTGGTAACTTTTCCCCCTTTTTGAGAGAGGAAAAAATAACTCTGCTTATGAAGTAAAGTTTCCTTAAACAGATTGAAACTTACTGCAGCTCTTCTGGGAGTTTCAGCTTCACAGGCCAATGGGTGCTTCCTTCTGGCAAACACACTCTGCTGCCTCGTTGACAGAGGCCTCCCTGGCTCCCTCCCTCCTCCCTCTTTTCCTTTGCCCGTCTTCCCTTCCTGACTCGATTCCTTCTACAAATACATACTGAACACCTGCTAGATGCTACATGCCACGTACTGAACACCCACTACAAGCCACATGCCACTTACTGGACACCCGCTACATGCTCCTGACTGGTCACCTGTTATATGCCACATGCCACTTACTGAACACCCGCTAAAAGCCACATGCCATTTAATGGACACCTGTTACATACCACATGTCACTTACTGGACACCCACTACATGCCACATGCCACTTACTGGACACCCGCTAAAAGCCACATGCCATTTGATGGACCGACACCTGTTACACATCACATGCCACTTACTGGACACTTGCTACATGCCACATGCCACTTACTGGACATCTGTTATATGCCACTTACTGAGCACCTGCTAAAAGCCACATGCCACTGAATGGAAACCTGTTACATACCACATGCCACTTCCTGGACACCGGCTACAAACCACATGCCGCTTACTGGACACCCACTACATGCTATATGCTACATGCTACTTATTGGACACCTACCATGTGCCAAATACCATTAGGTCCTAATGACGCAGCAGTGAACAAAAAGTAGTAAGTAAATAAAATAGTACACTAGATATGTTAATGTTTTGGGGAATATAAAGTAAGCATGGGGTCAGAGAGTGCTGATGGTGAGGACTATGAAATTTTAACACTGCTGGGTGCAGTGGCTCAATCCTGTAATCCCAGCACTTTGCGGGGCTGAGGCAAGAGGATTGCCTGAGCTCAGGGGTTTGAGACAAGCCTGAGCAACATGGCAAGACCTCGTCTCTACAATAAATAAAAAAATTAGCCAGGCGTGGTGGCATATGCCTGTGGTTCCAGTTACTTGGAAGGCTGAGGCAGAAGGATCACCTGAGCCCAGTAGGTTGACACTGCGGTGGCCATAAGTGTGCCACTGTACTCCAGCCTGGGCAACAGAGCTAGACTCCAACTCAAAAAAAAAAAAAACTTTTAACATTCTGGTCAGGGAAGGCTCTTTAAGAAGATCACTTTTTCTTTCTTTTATTTTCTTTCTTTTTTTTTTTTTTTTTTTTTTTTTTTTTTTTTTTGAGTTGGAGTCTCACACTGTTGTCCAGGCTGGAGGGCAGTGGCACCATCCCAGCTCACCACAGCCTCGACCTCTTGGGCTCAGGCAATCCTTCCGCCTCAGCTTTTCAAGTATCTGGGACTATAGGTGTGCACCATCATACCCCTGGGTTGCCCAGGCTGGTCTCAAAATCCTGAACTCAGCAATCCTCCCACCTTGGCCTCGCAGAGTGCTGTGATTGCAGGCGTGCACCCCCACACCTGGCCAGAAGTGAGGGAAGATGATGAGGAATTTGGCTTTTCCTCTGAGTAGGATAGGAAATCATCAGAGGGCTGTGCTCATTTTCTACTGCTGCCATAACAAGTCACCACATGTTTGGTGGCTCAACACAAATGAGCTCTTCCAGGTCTGTAGACTAGAAGTCCACCCCAGGTCTCACCAGGGGAAAACCAAGCTGTTGGAAGGCTATGTCTCCCACTGGGAGCTCTGGGGGAGAATTCATTTCCTTGATCATTTGGTGTGCTGTAAGTTGCAGAACTGAAGTCCCCTCTTCCTTGCAGGTGGCTTGCACCTTCCTTCTTCCATTTGCAAAGCCAGTGATGGATGGTCAATTCCTTTTCCCATCACATCTCTCTGACCCACTCCTGTCTTTCTCTTCTACTTTTTAGGCCTCCTAGGATTAGATTTCTCCCACCTGGATGGTCCAGGATGATCTTATCATCTTGAAGTCCATATACCCTAAGTGTATCTGCAAAATCCCCTTTGCCGTGTCAGGTAACACATTCGCAGGTTCCAGGGCTGAGGATGTGGACATGTTTGGAGAGCCAAGCTTCTGCTCACCATAAGGGCTTACTGCTCACACTCCAGCTGAGACTCGATTGCTCTAGCTGTTCTGTTGAAAATAGCTGAGGAAGGAGTGGCTCATGCCTGTCATCCCAGAACTTTGGGAGGCAGAGGCGAGAGGATTGCCTGAGCCCAAGGGTTCGAGACCAGCCCAGGCAACTTGGCAAGACCTCATCTCTACAATAAATCAAAAAATAAGCTGAGCATGGTGGCACACGCCTGTGGTTCCAGCAACTTGGAAGGCTGAGGCAGAAGGATCCCCTGAGCCCAGCAGGTCGAGGCTGCAGTGACCGTGAGCATGCCACTGCACTCCAGCCTGGATGACAGAGTGAGACTCCAACTTAAAAAAAAAAGAAAAAGAAAATAGTTGAGGAGATGAGGAAGGGCAGGAGGCCAAGAGAAGAAGCAGAAAACTGATAAAGAGATAATTCAAGGGAGGAATAATGGTGGCTTGGACCAACATGGAGGATGGCTATGGAGGATAGAGACAAGACTGGATAATGTGACCATAGGTTTCGTGTGTCAACTTGACTGGGCTACCGTCCCCAGTTTTTCAGCCCGACACTAATTCATCCAGAAGGGCTGGAAAGATATTTTGTAGATGTGATTCAACTGCCTAACCAGCTAGCTTTGGGGAAGGGAGATTCTTCTAGATTCAGGGTGGTTCTGATGCAACCGGGTGACGGGCCTTAGAGGAGCTGAGAGTTCCCTGATGAGAAGGAGTCCTGCCTGAGGGCAGCAACTTTGATCGTGCCAAGAGTTCCAGCTTGTCCTCCTGACAGCCTGCCCTGTGGATTTCCAAGTTGCCTCACCGGGCCCACGGTTATGTAGACAGATCCCTTGCCGTCGATAGCTTACTGTGTATCTCTTACGGGTTCTGCTTCTCTGGCTGATCCCTTGCTGGTGGACATCTTGAATACGATCTGAAGGTAGAGCTGACAGTCTCAGTGCAAGGACTGGAAGCAGGATGGGAGGCAGTGGAGTCAAGGATGATTCCGAGGGTTTGCCCTGAGCAGCTAGAAGGGTGGTTCCCCAGTCTTCCTCTAGGGTGGGAATTGTGCTAACAGGACGGCCACCAAAAGAGCCTGTTCAAACGACAGTAGAGGAAGTTGCCTTGCTTTCCCCAGGGACGCCCCTTTCAGAGGGAGATGTTTACAGGTTGAATGGGTGGGTATGACCGGCCGGCCTCGAAGTGGGCAGGCTCCAACCCCAGGGAGGAAGAGGGAACCAAGTCACTGCTGTGCCTCATGCCACCCATCCAGAAAGGCCGCGGCTTTCCCCTGCCATCTGGAATCCACAGGAAAGCTAGATCAGATCTTTCTGCCGGGTCTGTACCAAGAGCCCCCCTCCCCCGCTGGTCTGAGCTTTGTGGGAAGGAGTTAGTTGAACCCTGAGCCAAAAACAAACAAGGAAAGCTAAATAGGGACTTGATGAATAAATGCTGTGCTGTAGGCTTTTTTTCCCCTTCTTTTCTTGTGAAGGAACAGCGTGTGCTTGAAAGTAAAAAGTGAACTTTTCTGTTTTGCTGTTGTTTCACTCTTCCTGGAGAGGCAGAAAAGAAAAAAGGAAAGAACAGCATCTGTCACTCGGACTGTTCGGGTTAGCACGGTCGCTGGACCCTGGCCCCTGGCCTGGCCTCCTAACCTGGCACGAAACAAAATGTAAGAAAGGAAAGGAACTTTTCCAGGAATCTGGCAGCTCAGACTGACACTGAAGGGACAGAGCTGTCTGGTCCCTTCTCACATGAGGAGGACTCCAGGTCCTCCTACCTTCTAGCCTCCACTAATCAGAGCTCCTCAGACATGCCGTGCTGTCCCAGTCATTGCCGATACAGACCTTTGAGAGGCTCACCCATGACCAGATTAGCAGCGCATCTTTTAACCGAAGAGGGCAGACATTGTGCCGTTTGACCTCAGACGGATGGCAAAAGATTAAATACCAGGAAATACCAGGAAATACCAGGAAGTTGTTGTTGTTCTTTTTTTTTTCTTTTCTTTTCTTTTTTTTTTTAGTAAGGGTCTCACTCTTTTGCCCAGGTTGGAGTCCAGCAGTACAATCACAACTCATCGCAGCCTTGACCTCCTGGGCTCAGGCCATTCTCCCATCTCAGTCTCCTGAGTAGCTGAGACTACAGGTGTACACTCCCACACCCGGCTAATTTTTTGATATTCTGAAGAGACGAGGTCTCGCTATGTTGCCCAGGCAGTGCTTGAACTGCTGGGTTCAAGCAATCCTCCTGCCTCAGCCTCTCAAAGTGCTGAAGTTACAAGTGTGAGCCACCGTGCCTGACCCAGGAAATATATGTTTTTTAAAGATGTGGGATACAGTTCAGGGTTGGGTACACAAATGTTCATTATGCAGATACCCTTGTTGCTGAGGTGTGCCCCGCCTTCCCCTGGAAGTTTCCCACTACTGCCAATCCCTTTCTTATAGTATTAGGATAATTGTTCAAGGTCTGCTTATGAGTGAGAACCTGTGGTACTCTGTTCTTTGTTTCTGTGATGGATCATTGAGTATGATCGACTCTAAATCCATCCAAGTTGCTGCAAAGTCCATATATTTGTCTTTCTTCATGGCTGCATAATATTCCATTGTGTATATGTACCACATTTTTTAATCCAGTCCAGCTTTGATGGGCAGCATGGTTGGTTCCATGTTTTTGCTGTTGTGAATACAGTTGCAACGAACATGCGTATGCAGGTGTCTTTTTTGTAGAATGATTTGAGTTCCTTCTGGTATATTCCCAATAAAGGAATTCCTGGGTCATATGCAAGGTCAATTTCTAGTTCTTTCAGAAATCGCCACACTGTCTTCCAAAGACGCACTAGTTTGCATTCCCACCAGCAGTATAGAAGCGTTCCTTTTTCTCCGCATCCTCGCCAGCATCTGTTGTTATTTGTTTTATTAATGATGGCCATTCTTACTGGGGTTAGGTGGTATCTCAATGTGGTTCAGGAAGTACTCTGTAAGCCAGCTAATTTCTTTTTTTTTTTTTTGAGTTGGAGTCTCACTCTGTTGCCCAGACTGGAGTGCAGTGGCCACTCCCAGCCACCGCAGCCTCGACTTGCTGGCTCCGGCGATCCTTCCGCCTCAGCCTTCCAAGTAGCCGGAGCTACAGGTGTGCACTACCACGCCCGGTTAATTTTTTGATTTTAGTGTAGAAATGAGGTCTCGCCTGCCCAGGCGGGTCTCGAACCTGCGGGTTCAGGCAATCCACCCACCTCAGCCTCCTAAAGGTGCGGGATTATAGGCTGAGCCACCGAGCCCGGCTAGGCAGCTAATTTCAAGAGTCTTCTTACCTCCTCTTCCTCAATTCCAGATTGGATCTCCAGTTAGAAGTCAGAACCAGACCCTACTATCCAGAGAAGTATCAGCTGGCTGTTTTTCCTGCAAGAGTCAAGTCCTTAAGTTTCAGGTGGACTTCAGGTGATTTCTACAGGGTCTGGGTTTTTTCTCCACCAGAATACTCACTGCTGAGGTAATAGCAGATGAAGTCTGTCACACCTTGGGTTGATACTGCAAAAAAAGTACCATCTCCTTGACTGTTGATCTCGGCAGGAAAGGAAAAAGCCCTGAGGAGTCTGGTTTGGAATGGAAGATTTTTGTGAGGATTAAATAACTTGGGCCCAAGTATTTTGGAAGCTGCCAAGGGCTCTCTATATGAGATCTACAGAGGCGTCAGCTGAAAGCCGGCCGAGATTGACAAGCATGCTGTAGATGCAAGAAGCTGAAACAGCCATTGCATCCCTGGGGGGGAGGGAGCCAGACAGGCGCGTGTAACACAGGCATGATGGGAAAAGGGGTCGCCCCAAGAGAAGTCAGGAAGAGTCTTGGCCCAGCCGAAAAGCTAAAGGCAGAGAGGAGCAGGTGGCAGAGTCGAGTGACCGTGATGTCAGAAGAGCTGTGGAGTGTCTCTGTCTAGTCACTAGGGCAGTAGATGTCTGAGGGACACCCTCGGGAATGAGGATTCACTGGAGGGCGCACCCCAGAGGCTCATGGGAGACCAGCCTAGAGAAGTCTTTGCCCCCTGTGTTTCAAAGCATGGGGTGACAGACACCCAGAAGCGTGGGATTTGGGGAGTACAGGAAGTCTCCTGCCTATGAACCTATTTTGTTCTGAAAGCGTGTTTGTGAGTCCAATTTGTTCGTAAGTCCAGCAAAGTTAGCCTGCAGACCTAACTGACACAATCGGCTGCAGTACTGTAATGTAATGGGTTTATAATATGTTTCACATAAATAATACATTAAAAAACACAAAAAGCAAAGAACGCCTTTTTAATCTTACAATGCAGTCCCTTGAAAAGAACAGCAGTACAATGCAACAGCTGGCACACAGGGCTGGCATCCAGTGAACAGGCAAGAAGGGTTACTGACGGGAGGTGGCAGAGGAGGTGGGAGATGGCAGAGCTGAAGGATCGTCAGCAAAGAGACGGAGGGCCAGGCTGTAGTTTCACTCACGTCTGTCGTTGATGGTGCAGGCTCTGGTTCCTTCCTGGATTCAGCTCTACCTACCCTCTTGAAAATCGATTCAGTGGTATCCGGGCAGTGCTGTACTGTACCACTGAACTCTACACAATAAAGTACACAAAAGCACAAGCACTTGTCGAGGATGCATGCACATGACAATGTGTACCAGACGTGTGAGCTAGTTTAGGTGACTGGACATGCGAACGCCCATTAGCATCTTTGAAAGTTCACAACTCGAAGGTTTGTATGTAGGGGACTTACTGTATAAGGAATGGATGTGAGTTTCCTGATGGTTTTTCTGGACAAAATGTTTGTGACTTTCCGTTAGTCCAACTTCTTTTCTGATATCTGGTGGTGTGCATGCTGGCAAGAGGGGTGGGTTGGTCAGGTTGGTCTCACATTTCAGCTGTTCCCAGGAGTGCTTGGCAAAGGAAAATGTGGGTGAAAAGTATGACAGCAAGTTGCCTTGGAAACTTGCAGAAGGGTGCACCCCTGGGGAGTATCATAAGAAAGTTCATGTGTATTTATTGATTATTATGGTATGGACCAGGCATCATTATATGCGTTTTATATGTAAGTAAATATATATATAAAATAGGCGGATATATACATATGAGACTATTAAGCTCTCAGTACAATCTTATGAAATAATGCTTTTTTTTTAGTTGGAATCTCACTCTGTCACCCAGGCTGTAGTGCAGTGGCATGCTCATGGCCACCGCAGCCTTGACCTGCTGCGTTCAGGCGATCTTTCCATCTCAGTCTTTTAAGTAGCTGGAGCCACAGGCATTTGCCACCACACCTGGCTGATTATTTTATTTATTGTAGAGATGAGGTTTCGCCATGTTGCTCAGGCTGGTCTCGAACACCCGAGTTCAGGCAATCGTCTAGCCTCGGCCTCTCAAAGTGCTGGGATTACAGGCATGAGCCACTGCATTTGGCATTGATTTTTCTTATCTCTAAAATGAGCACCAAGGTTGAAGCGCAATGGAACAATCATAGCTCACTATAGCCTTGAATTCCTGGGTTCAAGCAATTTTCCAGCCTCCTGAGTAGCTGGGATTACAGGTGCATGCCATCACACCCAGCTATATTTTTTATTTTTTGTAGAGATGATGTCTTGCCAAATTACCCGGGGGCGGTCTCAAACCTCTGGACTCGGGCAATCCTCTTGCCTCCACCTCCCAAAGTGCTGGGATGACAGGTGTGAGCCACTGCCTGTGACACTGGTTTTCTCATCTCTAAAATGAGTATGATTCTAGTATCTGAAAGGGTTGTGGTATGTGTTAAACTGGGTCATTTATATGGTGTGCAGCATATCATAAACCCTCTCTGCCTGTTTCATAATGAAAGCAATAATAGCTCATATTAATTGAATTGTATCTACACGCCAGGCTCCAGGTGAAGGACTCCACATGTATTAACTCACTGAATCCTCACAACAGATCCATGATAGGGACATTGAGAGCTGCGGTGTCTTGGTGAAGAGTGCCTAGTTAGAGCAGAACTGTGATTCACACCCAGTTATATTTTTTATTTTTTGTAGCGATGATGTCTCACCAAGTTACCCGGGCTGGTCTCGAACCTCTGGACTCAGGCAATCCTGATTTCTGAGCCCCATAGCTTAACCGCCAGGATGTCCCCACCACCTCCCGGGGTCAGAGACCCCCAGCCATCATCTCCTTGGCGTCTCTGGCTGTAAGACATTCAGAGCATGGCTGAGAAAGCAGAGTCCATACAAACAAAAAGAGTTCGTTCGTAACATAAGGCTGAGAAAGAAGGTGCCAGGGGTGTGACATCATTCAGATCAGGAGAGGTTCCTTACCCCTTGAGCGGGTCGGGGAGGCATCACAGCAGGATGGGCCCAAGTTGGGTCACGGTGGACTTACAGGATTTATGTATGTATGTATTTATTAATTGAATCATTTTTTTTTTGAGTCAGGGTCTCCCTCTGTTGCCCAGGCTGAAGTGCAGTGGTATATGATCACGGTTCACTGCAGCCTTGACCTCCTGGGCCTAGGCAATCCTTCCACCTCAGCCTCCCAAGTAGCTGGGACTACAGGCACGTGCCACCATACCCAGTTAATTGTTTTATTATTTTTTTTTTGTAGAGATGAAGTCTTGCTACATCGGGAACCTACAGGATTTAGAAGGCTGAATGGAGAACAACGTACACAGGGAAGGGACTTGGTTAGGCTTGTATGTAGGAAGGGAAATAGCATGGTTAAGGAATAACAAGCAAACAATCCTAGAAAAATCGCAGGATACTTACCAGGGAGGCCTGAGAGAGCAGTTTGGAAATGAAGACCGGAATTAAATGAAGGAGCTTGAACGTCAGTCTGAAGAGCTGCTGGGCGCAGTGGCTCATGCCTGCAGGCCCAGCACTTTGGGAGGCCAAGGCGAGAAGATTGCTTGAACCCAAGAGTTCGAGACCAGCCTAGGCAACATAGCAAGACCTCGTCTCAATAACACCAATAAAAAAATTAGCTGGGTGTGGTGGCACGCACCTGTTGTCCCAGCAACTGTGGAGGGTGAGGTGGAAGGATCGCTTGAGCCCAGGAATTTGAGGCTGCAGCAAGCTGCGATCATGCCACTGCACTCCAGCCTGGATGACAGAGGGAAACTCGGACTCAAAAATAAATACGTAAATAAAATAAAAGCTGCACCGTGTTGGGTAGACATGGGATAGTCATTGGAGGGTTTTTTGTTTGTTTGTTTGTTTGTTTTGAGTTGGAGCCTCACTCTGTTGCCCAGGCTGGAGTGCAGTGACACGCTCATGGCCACCGCAGCCTCGACCTGCTGGGTTCAAGCGATCCTTCTGCCTCAGTCTTCCAAGTAGCTGGAACTACCACCATATCCAGCTAATTTTTTGATTTACTGTAGAGATGAGGTCTCACCAAGTCGATTGGGCGGGTCTCGAACTCATGAGCTCAGGCAATCCTCTCACCTTGGCCTCCCAAAGTGCTGGGATTGTAGGCGTGAGCCACTGCATCCGGCCTCACTGGAGGGTTTTGAGCGGTGAAACCACACAGTGAAAGCAGTTTCTTCAGGAATCCTGTGGTGGGTGGGGGAGGGAGTCTCACAGGGGCTGGGAGACGAGTCGGGAGGCTTTGGAAATGACCTCGCCATGAGGTAATGAGAACTTGAAGTGGAGTGTCAGCCCAGGCACGAGTGGAATGGCAGGGAGGTGATAGACATCCCAAGAGCAGAACGGAGGCACCTGGTGACTGGGTCAGGAGGGGCAGGCATGACTGCAGGCTGTCAGCCTGGGTGATGGGAGAATTTGGTTCTAAACAAGCAAAACAGGCCGAGGTGCCATCTGCCACCCCTTGTCTGTGAGGTCTCTGTCTCTCCTCTGAGCAATGGGTTTTTTTTGAGTTGGGCTTGAGATCAAACAGACAGAAATTTACATCTCTCCTGCCCATCACTAGCCCTGTGACCAAGGGTACATCTCCTAAACTTCTCTGAGATTCAGTCTCTTTAAAACAGGGATAAAGCCTACTTGATGTGGCACATGGGGGTTATGTAACAAACACAAAGAGTTCATTGCTGTGTCTGGCACATAGTAGACGCTGGATCACAATGGCTACCACATTGAGCTTGTGACAGGTACAGACTCACTGCTTCCCGTGTATTCACTCCCGGTCGGGTGCCATGGCTCACACCTGTAAACCCAGCATTTTGGGAGGCAGAGGCAGGAGGATCACTTGAGCCCAGGAGTTCGAGGCAAGCCTGGGCAACATAGCAAGACCCTGTCTCTACAAAAAACAAAAAAGTTATCTGGGCATGGTGATGCACACCTGTAGTTCCAGCTATTTGGGAGGCCGACATTTGAGCCCAGGGACTGAAGCCTGCTGTGAGCTGTGATTATGCCACTGCATTCCAGTCTGGTCAACAGAGTAAAGCTCTGGTTTAAAAAAAAAAACATATACATAGCCAGGCTCGGTGGTTCAGCCTGTAATTCCAGAATTTTGGGAGACCGGGGCGAGTGGGTTGCCTAAGCCCGCAGGTTCGAGACCAGTCTGGGCAACTTGGCGAGAACTCGTCTCTACAACAAATAAAAAAATTAGCCAGGCATGGTAGCATGCATCTTCATTCTTTGCTGCTACCCAGAACTTATATTGGTTTTTTTTTTAGTTGGAGTCTCATTTGGTCGCCCAGACTGGAATGCAGTGGCCGCTCCCGGCCACCGCAGCCTCGACCTGCTGGGCCCCGGCGATCCTTCCGCCTCAGCCTTCTGAGTAGCCGGAATTACAGGCATGAGCTATCATGCCCGGCTGATTTTTAGATTTATTGTAGAGATGAGGTCTCACTGCCCAGGCGGGTCTCGAACCCGCGGGCTCAGGCAATCCACTCACCTCAGCCTCCCAAAGGCGCGGGATTACAGGCTGAGCCACCGAGCCCGTCCAGAACTTATATTAACAAGCAAAGCTATTGCTTGTACTAACAGGAGGCAAAAGCAGCAAAAACGGTCCCTCTTAAGGGGGATACTAAAATATTTAACAACCAGAATGGCTAAAGCACTGCTCTATGAGAAAGGCAGGCTGGTCTTTGAGGTCCCCTTTGGTGACTGGACCCTGAGGATACTTGAGGGAGGGTCCCAGGGGAGGGCAGAATTAAGAGGCTCGGAGCAGTGGCTTTAAACAATTCCTACAGAAAGATTTCAGTATCTTTTTTTTTTTTTTTTTTTAAGAGAAATGTTGTGTTTAATGGTAAAGCTCCAGAACCGGCAACAGCGTGGAGTCGTGGCAGCAGGACGGGTAGGTGACCCCCATGGAGTCCCACATGGCAAAGAGGATGAGGAAGGTGACCATCAAACAGAAGAGCCCCATGGCCTCAGACAGGGCAAAGCCCAGAATGGCACAGGAGAAGAGCTGCTGCTTGAGAGACGGGTTCCTGGCATAGCCAATGATCAAGCTGCCAAACACCGTTCCGATGCCAGACCCTGAACCAGCCACACCAACTGTGGCTGCACCAGCACCAATAAACTTGGCGGCCGTGTCAATGTCCCTGGAGACGACACTGGCCTGGAACTCCTGCCCGGCCACCTGGAGTGGGGAGCTGCTGAAGGAAGGCTGCTTGGATGAATTCTCTGGCCTATTCAGGAAGGAGGCAGACACAGGCCTGATGGGACCCCTGGAACAGCAGTGGATCAGAGCCGGAGAAACGAGTAGTGCCCTGGTGACCTGCATTCTTTCAGTCTGCATTCCTGCTCGGCCCACAGTGCTCGCCCGGCTCAAGGTGACTCAGATTTCAGTATCTTAACTCCCAGTATGGTGAGGTCATTTATCAGTAATGGGTGTGGTCATTACCCAGTGTTCACTGATCAACCTGTGGTCAGAACAAAGTATGATTTTTAGGGACATTCTCAGTGTTGAATATTACATTGATTTAAAAAAAATTTTTTATTATTAATAGCATGTTTTATTTATTTACTTATTGGAGTCAGAGTCTCACTCTGTTGCCCAGGCTGGAGTGCAGTGGCATGCTCACGACCACCACAGCCTTGACCTGCTGGGCTCAGACGATCCTTCTGCCTCAGCCTCTCAAGTAGTTGGGACTACAGGTACACCACACCCGGCTAATTTTTTAATTTATTGTAGAGATGGGGTCTCGCCACGTTGCCCAGGCTGGTCTCGAACCCCTGGACTCAGGCGATTCTCTCGCCTCTACCTCCCAAAGTGCTGGGATTGCAGGCGTGAGCCACCGTGCCCGACTGGTATATTTCCTTTTGATTCTATGATACTCACATGGAATGGCACACAAGGTGGACCTCTTTCTGAGTAATTGAAGCTTATCATTTTCACATCAAAATGCCACTTTGGTCCTGCACCCCTGAATTCTAAGCATAAAGATCTAAGCATTCAGGTTGGTTTTCTTTTTCTTTCTTTCTTTCTTTTTTTTTGAGTTGGAGTCTCACTCCGTCGCCCAGCCTCGACCTGCTGGGCTCCGGCGATCCTTCCACCTCAGCCTTCCGAGTAGCTGGAACTACAGGCGCGCGCTACCACACCCAGCTAATTTTTTGATTTATTGTAGAGATGAAGTCTCGCCTGCCCAGGCAGGTCTCGAACCCGTGGGCTCAGGCAATCCACTCACCTCAGCCTCCCAAAGGTGCGGGATTACAGGCTGAGCCACTGAGCCCACCTCTTTTTCCTTCTTTTTTTAAAAAATTATTATCATGTATTTTATTTTATTTTTAGAGACAAAGTTGCCCAGGTTGGTCTTGAACTCTCGGGCTCAAGTGATACTCCCACCTCAGCCTCCCAAAGTACTGGGATTGCAGGCATGGTAGGCACCTTATATAAGACAATTTCCATCCCATTAAATTCCCTCCACTCAAGTATAGGCCCAGCCAATTATATGCAATCTTTTCTTGCCAGAGAAAACAAAATGAGAACGTTGCAACATCAGAAGGTGTTCTGGCGTGCCTCAGCCTTTTTGGGGAGTGTAGGGTTGCATGGACATCTAGAACTGTTTCCTGCAGCACCTTCCTAGAGTTAAGAAAGTCCTTAAAGCTTGCTATTCATGTGTATCAGCTTCGGTCTAGACCGAATAATTTGTTTCTAATAGATCCTATGATCAAGAGAATTACAGAGTTTTAGATCGGAAGGAATACCTTCCACATGTTTTTCGTTATTGTTCACGTGACCCATATTTCCCAGATCTCACTACCTTGTAGCACAAAAGAGATTCCTCAATACCCACCTGCTGCCTTATTGTTTCATATCCTAAAGTGTCCCCCTACAGTTTCTAGAACTCTCCGTGTGGGGGCAGGGGCGTGGTTACAAACACTGATAGCAAGCCTGCTCTCGATTGATTGTGGGATTTTGACAGCATCAAGTGCACGGCCAATGCTAGGGCGGGAAAGTCAAAGATGTACGGCTTTTCCTGCCGGCCATGTCCCTTTGTGCTAGGTCTCTGCTGACTCCTGCCCTCATGACCCTTCTCCAGGAGCTACAGGGCAAAGGGACTCTGGGAACAGGCCAAAGGGATATGGCCGTGACACTGCAGCCTCGGGTTTGCACAGGACAAACGTTTAGTTCATAAAATGGCAGTCAACCGGGTCTGCTTCTGATTTGTCCTATCACCTTTCGTGGGTCGCCTTGGCGTTTTTGCTTCAATTTCCTTTACTGAAAATGGTAAGAATTCTCACATCTCACAAAGATGTGGTGGGAACTGGTTATTTAATGATTTTGTGGTATTTTGAAAACATCAAGTGCAAGGTAAGTGCTAGGACAGGAAAGTCAAAGATTTGTGGCTTTTCTAATGAGGCAGCTAGATGCACCTGTCTTTTTTTTTCACCTTAAACTTCCGAAAGAAATAAATTGAGACAGAATAATCTCAAATCCCCAAAGTCAATAAATTGCTCTTTAAGCCTCTTTACTAAATTGGGTTGCTGTATAGGTGAGCCTTAGGTCACAAGGAGGATAAGTAAAGTCTTGAAAATTCCTACGTATACCTGTACGATGAACACTTGTATACCTAACCTTGAGTTGTATCCCACATCTTTAAAAGAAAAAAAGAAAATTCCAGTGCAACTTGAAGTTATACAACTAGGAGCATAGAAACATTTGAGAGGGCCGGGATCAGTGGCTCAGCCTGCAATCCCAGCACTTTGGGAGGCCAAGGCGAGAGGATGGCCTGAGCCCACCGGTTCAAGACCCACCCAGGCAACTTGGTGAGACCTTGTCTCTACAATAAATCAAAAGTTAGCCGGGCGTGGTAGCACTCACCTGCAGTTCCAGTTATTTGGAAGGCTGAGGGAGAAGGATCGTCAGGGCCTAGCAGGTCGATGCTGGAGTGGCTGTGAGCGTGCCACTGCACTCCAGCCTGGGCAACAGAGTGAGACTCCAGAAAAAAAAAAAACATCACATGTTGTAGTCCTAAAAACCCAGCACCTGAGAAGGTGATCTTATTTGGAAACAGGGTCATTGTAGATGTAATTAGTTAAGATGAGGCCATACTGGAGCAGACTGGTCCCTGACCCAGTGTGACTGGTGTCTTCATTTAAAGGGGAAATTTGGACATAGACACACACACTCAGGGGGGCCATCATGTGAACATGAATGCAGAGATCTGAGTGATGCTTTTACAAAACAAGAAATGCTGGCTGGGCGTGGTGGCTCAGCCTGTATTCCCAGCACTTTGGGAGGCTGGGCGAGAGGATTGCCTGAGCTCAGGGGTTCGAGAGCAGCCTGGGAAACTTGATGAGGTCTCGTCTCTACAATAAAATAAAAAAATTAGCCGGGCATGGTGGCAGCTACTTGGAAGGCTGAGGTGGAAGGATCGCCAGAGCCCGTCAGGTCGAGGCTGCAGTGGCTGTGAACGTGCCACTGCATTCCAGCCTGGGAGACAGAGTGAGACTTCAACTCAAAAACAAAACAAAACAAAATAAGGAATGCCAAAGACCAGGGAGTCACTGAAAGCTGGGGGAGAGGCAATTTTGGAAAGAATCAAGTCTGACGACACCTTGATCTCAGATTTCAAACCTCCGGAATTCTGAGACAACACATCTCTGCTGTTTAAGCCATGCAGTTTGTAGTACTTTGTTATGGCAACCCTAGGAAACTAGTACACATGTCACGCCCAAATGATTTTCTCTAAAGATTCAGAGATAATGAGAAGAGGGAATTGAAGGCAGTTGACACAGATTCTTTAATACTTATTCTACTAATTTAGAGATTTACTGGGTTAATATATTATTTTCTTAAGACATAAATATTTCCTTAAAAGGTTATGACCATCAGTTATTTATACATAATGGCATATTGTATTTTCCAGAGGTGACCACATTGTTCTTCTAGGACACTGTCATTTCTCTATTAAGATGCAATGTAGCCTGTAATCCCGCATTTTGGGAGGCTGAAGTGAGTGGATTGCCTGAGCCCGCGGGTTTGAGACCCGCCCGGACAACTTGGCGAGACCTCATCTCTACAATAAAACAAAAATTAGATGGGCGTGGTAGTGCGTGCCTGTAGTTCCAGCTACTTGGAAGGCTGAGGTGGAAGGATCGTCGGAGCCCAGCAGGTTGAGGCTGTGGTGCACTTCACTTCAGTCTGGGCGACAGAGTGAGACTCCAACTCAAAAAAAAAAAAAAAAAAAAAAAAGAGGTAGATCTGCTTTCACTCAACCTTCTGAATTCAGCAATCCTAGTCAGAAATAGTGCAGGAATTTTCAACCGTGCTGTCAGCTTACATCCTTGAGTTTCTGTCTCACAACCAAGAAAATTAAGGAATATAAATGCCAAAAGATGAATGAAAGGAGTTTATCAAGCAACAGAAAGTTCTCAAGAAGAGAAGGACCCTGAAATGGGTTACTGGCAGTTGGGGAGTGTTCTGAGTTTTCCTCTCTCCCCTCGAGGGGTGTTCTTCTTATCTGCATCTTTCCTGCCTCTCAACCTCCTAGCAGTTAGCTGGTCCCAGTCTTTACTACCCATGTGTGCCCTTGTCCAAAGTTACTCCACCTTATTATTACCCATAAATACCACAGAAAAGTCCATGGGGGCGGGGATAAAACCTCAATGCTAATGCCATGCTAATGATATTGTAATAAGCTCAGGTCATGTTAGGGTGCTTATTTAAGCTATTACACCTGTGTCCAAATGGCAGAAGTTCCCTTTGAACAAAACACTTTGGTTTAAGAGGATGTTCTGAATCACATTTACCACATTCTCAACTGCTAGTTATATAATGGAGGCAGCGCAGGGGCATCCCCACAGGTGTTACTTCTCCTTGAGACCCTCCCTGACTATCTGCCTAGCCAACTTCTGACTACCTCCACTCTCAGCAATATATTTTCCCATGTAAAGTACAAAAAAAAAGTAAGCGAGATTATTTGAATTGATAATTATAGAGAGGAAGCAAAATCATTTTTAAATGTTTCTGCTAGGAAATGATTTTGTGCCTTTTAAGCATGCAAAATGTGCCACCATCTGTCTTTTAATAATATTATCCCTCTCCAATGACTCTATGAATAAACCATACTTTAAATACTTCAAATTAATTATAACATCCAAATTGTCACAAATAACACTTCTGTTCTTCCACATGATATGCACAAACTCGAATAATGTATAATATGACTGTGCCAATTTAAAGGTAGCCAAATTAATATTTCAAGTAGAAGATTTGAAAATGGAAACAAAGGACAGGTCATTAGATAAGAGCAGCTTGTATATGGAATGTTCGGATTTTAAGAGTTTCATTTATTTATCAAAAAATGAAATTGAACTATATAACATGAAATAATGTACTTTTTTTTTTTAATTTTTTTGAGTTGGAGTCTCACTTTGTGGCCCGGACTGGAGTGCAGCGGCCGCTCCCGGCCACTGCAGCCTCGACCTGCTGGGCTC
>NW_007257714.1:183455-187970 GCF_000164805.1 Carlito syrichta | reverse complement strand
AAAAATCAGCCGGGCGTGGTAGCGCGTTCCTGTAATTCCGGCTACTCGGAAGGCTGAGGCAGAAGGATCGCCGGAGCCCAGCAGGTCGAGGCTGCGGCGGCCGGGAGCGGTCACTGCACTCCAGTCTGGGTGACAGAGTGAGACTCCAACTCAAAAAAAAAAAGAAAAAAAGAAGGCAGAGTCCATTTCCCTCTGAGTCAGGGAGCAAAGTCAGGGGTGTCAGCCTTGCGAGACTGACCCAGGGCACCAGGCCCTCCTGCAGGTTATGCAGAACCCACTGGAAAGACTAGTTGGGGAGTGGCCTCTCCAGAGGGTGAGAGCCAGATCCAGAGGTGCACCACCATTTATGCCACGTCCGAAGACACTCTCCAAGAGACCTTGAATCACGACCCTCAGCACTGCCGGGACCTGCCTAGCCGCAGTAACCTCAGGGTGGCCCTGGAGGGGGCCGGTTCTGCTGAAACGCACAGAGTATTTAACGATTCTGAGGCTGCCATGTTGCCTCCCCCCTACCATTTCCCCTCCTCCTCCCCTCTTTTCCCTCTCCTCCTTCTTCAGACAGCGTCTTGCTTTGTCGCCCAGTCTGGAGTTCCGTGGTGTGAACATAGCCCACTGCAGCCGCAAACTCCTGGGCATGTGAGCCTTCCACTTCAGCCTCTTGAGTAGCTGGGATGACAGGTATATGCCACCATGCCCAGCTATTTTTTTGGCGGGGGAGGTAGAGATGGGATTTCACGATGCACTTCCGAAGAGACTCCATGGAGAGACCTTGAGATCATGTGAAGAGAGAGACACCCAGCAGGTCCGCAGCTGCTGGCTCCAGCCACTGTCTTCCGACACCCACTTAGGGGCCTTCAATCCAGAACCTCCCCCCTGAGCCCTCTTTGAATTTCTGACCCACGGAAAATGGGAGAAGTAACAAACAACATGGCAGTTGTTGACTTAAGTCACTACGTTTTGGCATGATGTATTAGGGTGCAGTGGATCACGGACAGACCTTCGTGAATTACTCTGATGATCAGATTTCTCGACTTTTAAGTTAACTGTTCAAGAGTTTAATTTTCTTCGGGAAAAGGTGGGAAGCACAAGAAACAAAAGGTGATTTGGTCACCTAGAACCATTTTCTCAGACTTCCCTGGAGTGTGGTAGGCAGTTCTGTGCGTCACTAAACACTGTCAGCATTGTTCCTCGGTATTTAGAGAGTGGATGTCAGGGAGGTATCTTAGGAGCTGAAGCCACTCACCACTCCAGTGTTTATGTAAATTAGTCAGTTCCAGATTGGAGAGTTCTTTTTCTTCTCTCTGTTGCCAAAGGTGATCTAATTATGCAAAATTGTGTCATCAACCGCCATGGACAGGAACAAGTTGATTCACTCTCGTGCCAGAGTCCTGCGTGTTGCATTTTTCAACGTCTGGAGACCTCCGTTTTCAGTCAGAATCTGGCACTAGTTCTAATGATCCTCACTTCATGTGGGAGGGGGTGGGAGGGCCTGGATAATGGAGGTGTTTGCACTTTGGATAATCCTCAGGCCTTGGCACGGAGCTCTGACATAGCCCTACTCAATTATGAAAGACCATTTCCCGCAGTCATTTCCTTCCGTTCAGAAACATCCTGGGTCCCTC
Source organism: Carlito syrichta (assembly GCF_000164805.1). Classification (NCBI taxonomy): domain Eukaryota; kingdom Metazoa; phylum Chordata; class Mammalia; order Primates; family Tarsiidae; genus Carlito; species Carlito syrichta. The sequence continues at coordinate 186,348 of NW_007257714.1, read as the reverse complement.
TGACACTCTCGTGTTCCAAATACTCCCTGTCTGCCTGCAGCTTGTTTTCCATGGTGTCTTTAATCAGGTCTTCTTCTATCAGGGTATTTGAATAAAGAATCCTTCCCGCTTCTCTTTTGTAACGGGAGTTCCTGCCTGCTGTGTCTGGTCTCCAAGACAGCCCTTGGCCTTGACTGCCAGGCATTCAGACGCCTGTGAAATGCACCCTTGCTCTGCTAGTGTCTTGCGAGGGAGTCCTGAGAAAACACTGGCTTCTTTTCCATTTTCAGCCGAGAAATAGTAGTTACTGGAAAAACGGTCATTCAGAGCATGGCTATTCGTTAAGAATCATTCAGAGCATGGCAGACAATAGCTGAGAGGGGCAAGAAAGAAGCTGGGAAGAAAAGGCTTCATAATCTCTTATTTGTGACTCCCAAGTGGGACTGCTCAAAGTGACTTTGGCAGGCAGGCGGCTGCCACCGCCATGTACACTTATTCATATCATCACAGGCTGCAAGGGCCGTTAGCTGGACCTGCAAGGTTTTCTGAAGATTGTTTCAGAATCCCTCAAGTGCTGTCCTTACACCTACGCTTGGAAAAGTCAAACACATTGGGAAGAGGAGACACCTACTTCTTGGAATAGAGACAAAGAAAGACATGATTTTTGCCACCATTTCTCTATTTGCTTTATTTCTCTATTTGCTTCCTGAACAATCTTTTATCTTGAACCTGGGTCTCAATCTGTTGCCCAGGCTGGAGTGTGGTGGCACAATCACAGCTCACTGCAGGCTTGACCTGCTGGGCTCAGGCAATCCTCCCTCCTCAGCCTTCCAAGTAGCTGGGATACAAGTGTGTGCCACCATGCCCAGCTAATTTTGACAATTTTTTTTTAGAGATAGGGTCTTGCTAACTTGCCCAGGAGGGTCTCAAACTCCTGCCTTGGCCTCCAAAGTACTGATTACAGGCTGATTACAGCCGCCCCCAGCCAGCTTTCTGCACAATCTTTGAATGCATATCAACCCTAGTCCCCAAACACAGTGTGAGGTCATCATCATTATTCTCATTTTAAATATGATGAAGATAAGACTCAAGGAGGTTAAATTACTGGTTAGAAAGTGGAAGAGCCAGAATAAGGTGCCCAAACAACCCAGTTTGCCTGGGACAAGGGGGTGGGAGGGTCCTGGGATCTATTTAGGATGTACAGTGCTAAAATCAGGACCATTCCAGGAGATTCAGTCCCCTTGGCTTGAACCAGGCCCAGGCTGTCTCCAAAGCCTCTCCTCTGAACCCCGACACCACCCTCAACTGTCCTCAGCCTGGCAGCACCATGCAGAAGGCAGAGTCCATTTCCTTCTGAGTCAGAGAACAAAGTCAGGGGTGTCAGCCTTGCAAGACTGACCCAGGACACCAGGCCCTCCTGCAGGTAATGCAGAACCCACTGGAAAGACCCGCTTGGGAGTGGCTTTCCCAGAGGGTGAAAGCCAGATCAAGAGTGGGCACCACCATTTATGCCACGTCCGAAGACACTCTCCAAGAGACTTTGAATGATGACCCTCAGCACTGCCAGGGCCTGCCTGGTCACAGCAACCTCGGGGGTGGCCATGGAGGGGGCCGATTCTGCTGAAACACACAGAGCAGAATTGCACTGAATTCGTGAACAAAATCTGACCACAGCAGATTTTTGCTAAATGCAGAAATCAGAAACTTTACACCTTTTTCAAGGATGATTTACAGTTCTTCCCCTCCCCCTTCTTTCTTTCTTCCCTTCCCTCCTCCCTCTACCCCTCCTTCCTCCTTTCTTTCTCCCATTCTTCCCTCCCTTTTCCACCCTGAGGTCTTCTCTGCCAGGATGTCTCCCTCGTCTGCAGTGAAAAGGTAGGCACTGAGCAAACACATGGTTGAGGACTGTGGCTGGAGGGGAGTCCTGGTTGCCCGCCCCCATGCCTGCCCCCACGGTGCCAAGTATTGCCCTCCAGTTCCTGGATGCTAGGAGGTTTGGGGAGCACCAGGTTGTTGGGGAGAGACCTGGGAGGCGTGGAGTGGCCATTTCCCAGCAGCACAGAAGTGGAGTGTTTAGTGTTAGGGCAGCTATCTAGTTAGGACATTTGACAGAGAAGAAAAGAAAAGGGGGGGAGGATTGAGCTAATGAAAACATAATGGTTGATGACAAAAAAAAAAAAAAAACCAACAACAAAAAAGAAAGTGTTGAAAATCATTTGGGTTAAAATTGCGGAGCCACTGGAGGGAGAGAAGGAGTTTTTTTTTTGAGTTGGAGTCTCACTCTGTTGCCCAGGTTGGAGTGCAGTAGCATGCTCACGGCCACTGCAAACTCAACTTGCTGGGCTCAGGTGATCCTTCCCCCTCAGTCTTCCTGGTAGCTGGGACTACAGGCATGAGCCACCACACCTGGCTAATTTTTTTGATTTATTGTAGAGATGAGGGCTGGCCAAATTGCCTAGGCTGGTCTCGAACCCGTGGATTCAGGCAGTCCTCTCACCTCAGCCTCACAAAGTGCTGGGATTCCAGGTGTGAGCCACCATGCCTGGCCAGGAGTTTTGACTCCAAGCTTTTCCTTCTCCCTCCTCTAGGCCAGGGCACCCAGGCGGACTCATGGGGTAACTTTGAGAGACTTGAGTTGACTTCAGAAGGCTCACAGGATGACTCTGGGAAGCTGGCAGGGTGACTCTGGGATACACCTTTCCCCTCCATGCCTCTTCCTATCATCTGTGTAAGGAGGATGTCGAGCCAGATGACCTCTCTGAGGTCCCTCCTGTTTTAATCTCCTGTCCTCAAAGGGGAGGGTGAAGGGACAGGTGGATGGGGAGGAGGATCAGCTCCCCCTTGGGGACCTCAGGCGTGAGCCACCGCGCCCAGCTCAAGTAAGCTTTTTCTTTTTCTTTTTTTTTTTTTTTTT